>NW_027137915.1:1516257-1748467 GCF_003813185.1 Lentinus tigrinus ALCF2SS1-7
TCGGTTTCATCCTCGTCGCCGTCCCGCTGCTTGCTACGAACCACCATGGCCGCCAATACCCCTCCTACTGTCGAAATCCTCGACATTCACGCCAGTAACGCGTCGGTGTCGGACACCGACACTTCCATCAGGGACTTGCTCGTCGCAGGGCTCTCGCAGCCGCAAAACCAGAAGACTATTCCCACCCTCCTCCTCTACGATGAGCGCGGCCTCAGGCTCTACGACAACATAACTACGGAAGCCACGGAGTATTACCTCTTCCCTGCTGAGGAGCGCATCCTCAAGAACAAGGCTGATCAGATTGTCGAAGTAATGCTCTCCGGCACATCGGACGGTGGCGTGGCTGAGCGGACTGTGGTTGAGCTTGGTGCTGGGTGAGTCTCATTTCATGTCTTCGTTACGTCTTTCCTCCCGGACTTTGCCTCGTTCCAACTTCACTTGCGTACAATGATCGTTGGTGGTTGATCGAGTTCCTACGCGGAGCTTATCTGGATCTCGTTTATCTCACTACATCCTCCGCGTATCCCTTGTCAAGGATCATGTTGCCCCCGCGAAGCGTCGAGCTCTACCACCGCCATCACGTGTATTCCTCAATTTCATATCTTATCTTAACGCGTCCCCTGTCCCCATCGCATATATATTGGTACAGCATTTGACCCCTCAGCACAGCGCACTCAGGAAGACGTCTCTCATATTGCGTGCACTCTCACACCAAGTCCCCAACCCCTCTCCTGTCCCACCCATCAGCTACTACGCCCTCGACCTGGAAAAACGCGAACTCGAACGTACCCTTATGGAGCTGAACAAGTCCGACGTCGGTGCCGGGCTTACCGGCAAGGTCACTACAAGCGGCCTCTGCGGTACTTACGACGACGGGCTGAAGTTCATCCGAGAGGGTGGTCTGGAAGATCGCAGTTCCCTCTCTAGGATCGATACTGCCTTCACTTCCAAGTATCCCGTGAACCGCGCGCCAAGGGATGCATCTCCTAGCTCTGACACCTCCTCGCGCAGTCGAACGGAGGGCTCTGACGCTACGCCACCTTCTACTCCCGGCGCGCAGCAGCCGCTCCATATCCTCTTCCTCGGCTCGTCGCTGGGAAACTTCACTCGCGGAGAGGATGCTGCCTTCTTGAAGTCCCTCCCCTTGCGCGCGGGGTCAGGCGATACTCTGCTCCTTGGTCTAGACTACGGGGACAACGCGCAGCAGATTGAGTTGGCCTATAATGACACCAAAGGCGTCACCAGGGCCTTCATCATGAATGGCTTAGTGTGTGCGGGCCGGGCCCTCGGCGACGAACACTTGTTCGAACAGGACAAATGGGAGTACGTCGGGCGGTACAATGAGGAACTCCGTACGTCATTTCCTTTGCCGCTGTTCTTCTGTGCTAAGGAAGCTGTCTAGGTCGGCATGAGGCATACTACAAATCGACGTGCGACCAGACCGTCATCGACCCCGTTACCAATGCGGAATTTCCGTTCATCAAGGACGAGCTCGTTCGCGTAGAAGTCTCTAACAAGGTAGGACCCTCGTTCCTGTGGCCCATGGACGTGATTGAACTTTGTCGATAGTTCTCCGAGCGGGACGCATACGCCCTCTTCACGGAAGCGAACCTCCGCCCTATCCACCGCTGGACCGATAGCACCACTGGCTACTCCCTCTGGCTCCTCGAGCGTCCCAAGTTCATGTTCCCCCTTCTCAAAATGCCTCAGTCATCTGACGGCCAGAGCGTGGCGCGCTCGCCGTTCAGCCTCCCCACAGTGGAAGAGTGGCGGGCCATGTGGGCCGCTTGGGACTTCGTTACCCGTCAGATGATACCGCCGTCAATGTTGTTCCAGAAGCCCATCGACTTGCGCCACATCTGCCTATTTTACTGCGGACATATCCCGGCCTTCCTGTCCATCCATCTCGCGAAGCTGCTGCAGGAGCCGGATACTGAGCCAGTGGAGTTTAAGTACATCTTCGAGGTACGTACGTTTTTATGACGTCGTGGCGGGAAGCTCATGCGAACTTGCAGCGTGGCATTGATCCTAACGTCGACGACCCCACTCAATGTCACGTAAGTCACCATGTTGGGGTTGAGCGTACACGCTGAGGTTAACGTTCATTCCTTAGCCTCACTCTGAGGTGCCTCAGCGGGATGAGGACTGGCCATCGCTTGCGAGCATCCTGCAGTACCAGTCCAGAGTGCGCGAGCGGGTGGTGAACCTGTATCGCGACATCGACTCTGGAAAGGTGACGCTTACACGTAAGATCGCCAGAGTGTTGTTCATGACGCTTGAGCACGAAGCCTTCCACGTGGAGGTACGTACGAGCGGCGCAGATGCGGTCATACATCACTGACTCGCAGGGTACTAGACCCTCTTGTACATGCTTCTGCAGCGTGCTGGAACCGGTACCATTCCGCCTAGTGGCTTCGTTCCTCCCCCGTGGGAGGTGCTCGCGGAGTCCTGGGACAGTCAACCTCTGCCGACAACACAGACGGTCACACTTGGTCCTGCAGACGTTACCCTTGGGCATGACGACGACGAGGCGGATGACCACAGCACTGACGTCCTCGGGTATTCGTTTGGCTGGGACAACGAGCATCCCAAGCGCGCCGTTCATGTCGAGCAATTCAAGATCGAGTGGCGTCCCGTCACGAACGGACAGTTTTACGAGTTCTACCAGGGAGCCGGCAAGGACAAGGTCCAGTTCCCGAAGAGCTGGATTGAGGTGGATGGAGAGATTTTCGTAAGCGTTATCTCCCCTCCACATATGACTTTATGTTCTGATAGAGCGGGCCTCAGGTCCGTACGCTCTACGGTCCCATTCCTATGAAGATTGCGCAGCACTGGCCTATCATCACGTCTTACGACAATCTGTCCACTTACGCGAGCGTGAAGGGAGGACGCATCCCGACCGAGCCGGAGCTCCGTCTGTTCCTCGACAAGTTTGAGTGTGGCTACGAGGGCGGTGCGAACATCGGGTTCCGAAACTGGCACCCCACACCGTAAGTCCGCCTACTCACCTTGATGCTCATGGCTCATCACCGCTCATTGTTCTGCAGAGCGAGTACAGGTGGCCCCAAGGACGAGGGGAAGGGCCACAACGGTGGCGTGTGGGAGTGGACGTCCACCGTGTTCGAAAAACATGACGGGTTCATCCAGTCTAAGCTATACCCTGGGTACACCTTTCGTACTCACTGCTCTCGCCTTCGGATGACTGACCGCCATCCGCAGGTACTCCACCGACTTCTTTGATACCCACCACCAGATTGTGGTAAGCGGTTATACGCGCTCTACTCGCGTCTGTATGCTCATAAATGCCGTAGATCGGAGGATCGTACACGACGATCCCTCGCCTTGCGGAGAGGCGTACCGTGCGCAACTATTATCAGCACAACTACCCGTATGCTTGGGTCGGTGCTCGGATCGCGTACGACGTGTAAGATGATCTGCGCGGAGGAATGAATGGAGAGGAAGTGCAATGTAATGATACTGCCATGCTTGCTCATCACATCGAACCTGTACTTGTATACACGCCATCCGAATACAACTGTCCTGTTCCACCGAGAGCTATGATACACAACGTACGAGTACATCGTCCACGGTTGGATTACGGCAACCACACTCAACCTCTTGGCCGCCGGGCAGGCGTGGATGTGGCCAGTCCAGCTATCGAACCTCCCCACTGCGGCGTCACCGTCTCCGATCGCCCAGTGAAGTGGCTAGCCTGAGCAGTAGCCGTTCCCGTGGCATCGTCCTCCGCTTTCGGTGACGTCGAGAGGCCCATTAGACTCTGCATGATCAGGTCTATGTCCTCTGTTGATGGTGTGGGGTCATCAAGCACGACATCAGCACCCTTCACCGCGGTCTGCTCGAACAGCTCCTCTTCCTCCAGCTGCTTCACCGCAGCGCGCAGGCTGACCATCACCTGTTCAAACATCTCTAGATGCGCGGCGGGTACGATGGTCCGTCAAGACTAGTCTACGCGACAACGAGCAGCAGGATACAAGATGGTACGTACGTTTCTCTTCGATGGGGCTGAGCTTCTGGCGCAATGGACGCGAGTGGACAAGAGGGTCCCTGTTCGCCTCGTCCTCCTCTGGTCGTGGCTTCCCCAGTCCAATAGTTTCCTCGCATTTCCGTGCAAATTCGCGCTCTGAGAGCTCCAGATCGACCATGTTGGTGTCGTCTTGCCCATACTCCGTCCCGATCGAGCTCGATGGCGAGGGCGCCCGCATGATGGTTGGCGCATACTGCAGATCCGTAGGATGAATTATGTAGGGTTGAGAAGGCATGCTTGGCGGGTTGAAATGGCGCAACTGAAGCTCAGAGAAGGGTGAAACAGATCGAGGTAGTGGTGGTCTTGCGGGAAGGCAGGCTGTAGACGCCTGGGCGCTGGATCAGATTAATATGACCCCGTAAGGCCCTGGTAACGCTTGGTAAGGCCTAAGATTTGCTAATGAGACGCGTCGCGACGCGTAAAACACAAGCGCAAACAACGCGTCGGTTGAAAATGAATCGCGCGTTCATTAGTCAGCACGTGATGCACGCGCCTGATGATTATAAGAGATCGCGTCGCGTTTGGTCCTCCCCTTTCCGCGTACCACCACCACCTCTCCCCCTCCCCCCTTTCCTTTCTACACGCGGGCCATATTATATCTACATCGGAAATATCAGACATGGCCTACGTCTACAAACGAGGTAAGGAATGGCCCTCTGCAGTTGTTATTCATTGCTGGACTGACACCTGCCCATCTCCTAGATGGGTAAGTCGCGTCACGACGCGTCCTAGGGCGTGTTGTATGCCCCTATATTGCTTTTGCTGACTTCTGGGTTGTCTGAAGCCGTAAGGAACGCGTCCAGTTTGACAAGGTTCGTTTTCAACCACGCGTCGCGCCACGCGCATCACTCATGGCCATTGCAGATTACGGCCCGGATAGTCAAGCTATGTTACGGCCTCGACAAAGATCATGTGGATCCGGTTAGGTGAGCTGTCTCTCCGCGGCGTACTGTACTTGAGTTTGACGTGTTGCAGTATCGCGCAGAAGGTCATTGCTGGTGTCTACCCTGGTGTGACGACGGTCGAGCTTGATGTGAGTGCTACACCCGGGTTTGGAGATGTCAACCGCCGACAATTGCAATAGAATCTCGCCGCCGAGACTGCCGCGTACCTCACAACAAAACACCCGGACTATGCAATCCTCGCCGCGCGTATTGCTGTATCAAATTTACACAAGGAGACGAAGAAGAACTTTTCCGCTGTCATCAGTGATCTGTACCACTATGGTGCGTTGCTAAGCTAGTTCACATCTGCCCCGCCACCGACCTTTTCAAACACGTCTAGTTAACCCCAAGAACGGCAAGCCTGCTGGCCTCATCTCCAAGGAGACCTACGACATTGTAATGAAAAACGCGGATACCCTTGACTCCGCTATCATCTATGATCGCGACTTCAACTACAACTTGTGAGTCACCCAAGGCACATTCAGTACCGACTGTGTATAACCTGCCCCTGCTAGCTTCGGTTTCAAGACGCTGGAGCGCTCTTACCTTCTGAAGCTCAACGGCCGTGTAGCTGAGCGGCCACAACACCTGCTCATGCGTGTCGCCGTGGGCATTCACGGCTCTGACATTGAGCGAGTGCTCGAGACCTACAACCTCATGTCAGAGCGCTACTTCACCCACGCCTCACCTACCCTCTTCAATGCCGGTACACCTAACCCTCAGATGAGCTCGTGCTTCCTAGTCTGCATGAAGGATGACTCCATCGAAGGCATCTACTCTACCCTCAAGGACTGTGCCATGATTAGTAAGACCGCTGGTGGCATCGGTCTCAACATTCACAACATCCGTGCGACTGGGTATGTCGCAGCATCCTGTTTCAGAGGCTCGATGCTGATGCTTACGGCAGGTCATACATCGCTGGTACAAACGGATATTCCAACGGTATCGTCCCCATGCTCCGCGTTTTCGACTCTACGGCTCGCTACGTCGACCAGGGTGGTAACAAGCGCCCGGGTGCCTTTGCCATCTACTTGGAGCCGTGGCACCCTGATATCTTCGAGTTCCTGGACCTACGCAAGAACCATGGAAAGGAGGAGGTTCGCGCTCGCGACCTGTTCTATGCCCTTTGGATTCCCGACCTCTTGTGAGTGCTCCCTGCACCACTTTATGAGTGACCCATCTGACTTCGCGGATAGCATGAAGCGTGTGGAGAGTGGAGGCCAGTGGACTTTGTTCTGCCCGAACGAAGCGCCCGGCCTTCATGAGGTCTGGGGTGACGAGTTCGAGGCGCTCTACGAGCAGTACGAACGCGAGGGTCGTGGCCGCAAGACCATGGACGCCCAGAAGCTCTGGTATGCGATTCTTGAGGCCCAGATCGAAACGGGTAATCCATTTATGCTCTACAAGGACGCGGCCAACCGTAAGTGATCATGCAAGACTCCCGGTGACTGGTGTTCATTGTTGCCACAGGGAAGTCCAACCAACAGAATCTTGGCACTATCAAGTCTTCGAACTTGTGCACGGAGATCATCGAGTACTCGTCGCCTGATGAGACTGCTGTTTGCAACCTTGCATCCATCGCGCTTCCATCGTTCATCGAGAACGGCAAGTACAACTTCCAAAAGCTGCACGACGTCGCGAAGGTCGTTGCGTTCAACCTTAACCGTATCATTGATGGGAACTACTACCCTATCCCGGAGGCCCGGAACTCCAACATGCGCCACCGCCCGATTGGCGTCGGCGTGCAGGGTCTCGCCGACGCATTCATGGCGCTGCGTCTGCCGTTCGACTCAGTCGAGGCGCGCAAGCTGAACCTCCAGATCTTCGAGACGATATACCACGCCGCTGTAGAGGCTAGCTGCGAGATGGCGAAGACGGATGGTCCCTACGAGACTTACGAGGGTAGTCCTGCCTCCCAAGGCAAGCTCCAGTACGATCTCTGGGGTATCACCCCGACCGACCTGTGGGACTGGGCCAGCCTCAAGGCGAAGGTTGCTGAGTATGGTCTTCGGAACTCGTTGCTCCTTGCGCCTATGCCCACCGCGTCGACGAGCCAAATTCTCGGCAACAACGAGTGTTTCGAACCTTACACGAGGTAAGCATCCGTCAATCAAAGCTAGAGGCTTGCAGCTGATGACGACTACAGCAATATCTACACTCGTCGTGTCCTTGCTGGCGAGTTCCAGGTTGTCTGCCCCTGGCTCCTCCGCGAGCTCGTCGAGCTTGGTCTTTGGAACGACGACATGAAGAACATGATCATTGCCAGCAACGGTTCCGTTCAGAACATTGACATCATTCCGGACGACGTCAAGGCCATCTACAAGACCGTCTGGGAGATCTCGCAGAAGAAGGTCCTCGATCTGGCTGCGGACCGTGGCGCGTTCATCTGCCAGTCGCAGTCCCTGAACGTCCATCTCCAGGCGCCGACGATGGGTCAGCTTACGAGCATGCACTTCTACGGCTGGAAGAAGGGTCTCAAGACTGGCATGTACTACCTGCGTACCCGCCCGGCCGCGCAGGCGATCAAGTTCACCGTCGACAGTTCGTTCCTCAAGAGCGCGGCGAAGAACCAGGCGAAGGCAAATGGTGTCGTTCGCGAATCTACCCCCACTCCCTCCACGCCCATCAAGCAGGAGCCCGTTACTCCCTCGCTCGCAACCCCCGTGACGAACGGCGCGCCCGTTTCTGATGCTCCCTCGCCATCCCCGGCGGTCGCCGCCGACGACGCTGCTCTTGCCAATGCGACGGCCGTTCTGTCTCTCGATGAGCGGACACGGAAGGCTGCGGAGGCGGACCCCGAGTTCGCTGCTGCTCTTCAACGCCAGCGTGAGCGTGAGCTCGAGCAGGCGAAGCTGATGTGCTCGATCGAGAACAAGGAGGCCTGCCTCATGTGCTCTGGCTAAGTGGGTCTTCGTTCTGCGCTTCGGTGTCGGTGGTTGGTGATTGGTATATGTCGGACTCGCATCTGCAGCTGTGTATCGTTTTCATCTGTGTATCCCTGACTGGTGTTCCTTGTCTATGGCTCTCGGCTCTCGCATAGCACTCATGTTCCAATTGTAATTGTATGATCCTCATCACTCTAATAGATATCCTCGTGCATCTCTGGTCGTTTGTTCAATGTTGGTTCGGTTCGCTCATTCACGTGGCCGAGAACCAGCTTTGAAGTTACCGTGGGAACATGGAGCGATATAGACGCCTTGTGCAGGAAGTGGGACAGCGATCAGTTGCAAGTCGACCACAAGCCACCGAGTCGCCGCACCTCCAGCCTCGTCGGGGGCATTGAAGCCTGCCATGCTACCACCACACCTCTCACAGCTCTCATCCCTGCCGCCAATCTCTCGACTGCCACCGGAATTGCTCATCGACATCTTCACCCACTGTTCCGACGAGCCGTCAGACCAGCTCACTCCGGTCCTCCTCGGACACGTCTGTCAATATTGGAAGGACGTCAGCTTGCTTTCTCCTCGCATTTGGCAACACATCTATCTCTACGAACGCAATGGCACCTTTGTCTCGCACGAGCAGGCCCGGTGGTGGATTGCCAAGTCGAATCCCCTCCCTTTCGACGTCCGCATCGAGGCCGAGACGACAGACATGATCCTTCCCCTTCTATCACCAGTGTTGTCGCATATGCAGCGGCTCGAACGGTGCGTCATCTCGGGAAGGCACAACGAGGAGTTCGACTTCACGAAGTACCCCTTCGATCGCGCGCGACCTTGTCTCGTCAACGAGTTGAACCTCGTCATCAAGGGCGTCGCCGCGCTGGACACCCTCGGCCTCAACGCCGACTCTGACGTGTCGGAGGACAGGCCGGAGACGGACATCTTCCGCGTACACAGCCCGTCGGACGGACCGCCGGAGCTCTCGCTGCATTTCGCAGTGTATGCTCTCCCACTCCAGCTCGAAATGAAGCCGATCCTCATCAAGGCGTTATGCATCACCGAGTACTCGATGGACGTGACGGTAGACATCCCCCGACTCATCCGCTTCCTCCAGTGCACACCGTTCCTCGAGTCCCTTCATTACACTGGGTGGCCACAGGAAGGCGATCCAATTCTGCCTGGCCACCTTTCTATGGCCAGACTCCCTTGCCTCCGCGTCTTGCTTATCCGGACCACCGTCTCTGTCCGAGCCATCCTCTCCAACATCGACGTGCCAGCGCTCGAAGAGCTGTACCTTGAGCACACGAACGTCGACTTCGAACTCCGCACCGAGCCATATGTGGCCCAGCAGGACCATCCCGACGAGGGCGAATCGGAGGACGAGGCGCACGACTTCTCGCAATCCCCGTGCTCCGATCACGCGACCGGCATGGGTTTGCGGATGCTTTTGAAGCGTTCCCGTCCGCCCCTGCAGGTGTTGCACATGGACTACGCCGACATGCGCACGAAGGACTTTCGGTGGTGCTTTGACCACCTGAAACACCTGCGTGAGTTCCGCATCGTAGGCTCAGACATGTCCGACCGCGTCGTGGCCCTGCTCGCTCCGTTCCAGAGACCCTTCTCTGGGCCGCACCAAGGCCAAGGCGGTGGAACTGTGCACGTGCGCCTTCCTTGTCTCCAGCACCTTGCCTTCTGGCATTGCCAGCGAGTCACTGGAGACGCCATCGTCCGTGCGCTTCGCGAGCGCGTCGAACTCACGGATTACCTCGCGGAGAATGGGTGGGGCGAGACGCTGGAAGGCGTCGCTGTCGTTGGGTGCGTGGAGGTCTTGTTCCAGCATGTGCAAGCGCTCTCGGAAACTCTGGGCGAGCGGTTGCGGATTTCGTAGGGTTTGGTGGTTGACTCATCCTTCCTCTCGTGTGTGTTATATTGCGCTAGCTCAACTTTACGGACTTTCATGGACGTTAGACGTTTTAGGCATATGGGCCATCTACAGTCCTAGGGTTAACCCTGTAACATAGTTGGGTGTACGATTGTCATTATTCCGGAACTGCTGTATATTACTGTACATGTGATCCGCCCCCGAGCATTGATGCCTGAATCTAGTGATTGTTGAACATATCCATCTGTGTGGCGTGCACGACCCGTCTTCCCGACTGCTCACTCGTTTCAATGAGCGTCACGGATGCCTTGGGTGCAGTAGGACACACTGAAACCTCCCAGCACTTGAGGCCCCATCCGAGAATGTCCAGTCCAAACCAGCGTAGCTTCGGAAATGCCTGCGCTACCCGAGCGAGGCGTCCAGAGACGGTCGTTGAGATAGACCGAGCTACGTCTGGGGGAAACGGAAGGTCACGGACAAGGACCTGGAAATCAATAGGTTCTCTCAACGTGTGACGATACCGAAACAACAGGTGGGTTAGAGGCATCTCTGCTCCCCAGCCCTGTTCAATGAAGTTCTGTGAACGCCGGGTGAGTCATCGTCCATGATGGTACACAGTTGATCAGAGCACTCACCAAAATCACTTCAGTGTCACTTGAATGACAAGCGGCGCAAACGAAGTGCACGGCGAGACGGTTGACGGAAGGAGCACCCGGGTCGTCGAGGCCGGGTGGCACCCGCGAGTCCTGCACATGCCTGCCCAACCGTAGTCCGTCCAGGCGGAGCTCAAGAAAACCCGGCTGCATATCCGCGAGGACGGTGGGGAGTATATAGCTCCACTCTGATTGCATGCACAGAGGGACGGACAGACAGGAAACATGGCGCGACACCCCGAGACAATACAGATCGCGCAGCTGGGCAGCCCATATCGACACCAGCGACGCACCCCATGCTGGAAGATGCATGCGCCACTGCGCACAGTTGTGTTCTCTCATCGGCGTTGTCTCGTCGCCGATTCGAAGGTCCAGAGTGCTGCTCAAGTGACTGGCTAGGAGGAGACCGGGGCTTGGCCAGAGTTTGAAGTGTGTGGTGTTGGGGAACACGGCGGTCAAGGTCTCGACGAGCCCGCGGTTCCACTCGTCCATGCGCACACCGAGCTTCCGTACGCTCGCGATCACGTGCGCGGAGCGATGTCCGCCTTTGAGGCCACGCGGGGTATCCAAGCGAGGAAGAAGGAGGCGGTCGACCTCCACCAGTGTCGGCGAGAGCGTCTGCAAGACGAGCGATGTGTGCGGGTTTTGAATCTGATAGACATCCGGTTGATCCACGGGGAACGCCAGCCTTCGGAGAGGGCGCCGCAGGAGCTTGGAGAGGTGCTTGCCGTCCATGTGGGGCGATAGCGGGATCGTGAGGTCTTCCACGGACTTCGGGATGGCGTGCAAGAACTGGCTCATGTTCCCCATGTAGTCGCTGGGCCAATTGTCGATGTGCAGTCGGGAGATGTGAGAACAGTGCCGAAGGATGCCCAGCAGTGCGTCCATGTGCGCTTCGTACGAGCATGGTGTTGGGCTCCCCGAGTACAATCCCCAATGCATGGGAAAGGTCAGCCAGAGGGCGCGTATGAGGGGCCACCGGGAGCATGGCCAGCCGCCGACGCGAAGGAAGCTGTAGAAGGATATGGCGTGCTGTGGACTACGGATGGGTTTCTTGGGGATGTGGAGACAGAGCTCGGGGAGTCCGATGTCGAGGAAGTAGCTGCAGGTTTGCATAAGAGAGGAGAGGTCCTTGCCCGTCAGCAACGACATGATGATGCGTTGGACGTCTATGGGAACGGTGATCAGACGGAGTGTCCATTTAGGACACTTACCGTGCCCACGGCTTGCCTGTTGCCCAGTCACGACCCGTTCAGACATCGAAGTCAAACACTGCGCCACAGTATCATACTCACTGATTCATGTGCAGGGACCGGGAGGAGGTTTGGGTCTCGAGAAGGTGCGGATAATGTGAATTGATAATTTGGACACAGTAGCGATCCTGGCGCCATACTGAGGTGAGCTTGTGAACCTCGGAGGATGCAGAGAAGAGTTCAAAGTGGGGAGCGGGAAGAGGAGCACAGTGGCTCTAATGTGCTATATGTATCCGCAGAGACCTGAGGACGCGTCATGGTCATAAGCACAGGTACTGATACATGCTGACCTTCCATACTACTGTATATTGTTTGTTGACAGTCAGAGGCGGTAGGTGTGGCGGTTGGCAGTCACGGTATTGTTGTGCACAACCACGACATCACATGCTGGTAACGCGACTACGGCTTTGGCGGACATCTCGCTAGGGATGGTGCGGCGAAGATCTATGTGCACAGAACAACATCAACACTCCGGGCGAACGACGGCGCCAGCATCATAGGTGCACGGTATTTCCGACTCCGACTCTCAACGCTGCTCGAGTAACATTAGTTTGTAACTTTGATGAGGAATGGCTGCACGCCATGAAGCCGACAGGTGTATCAGAAAGGGAACAAGGGCCAACATGGGAGGATGAACCCACGCCGCCTTTCTGGCCTCATTCTGAAGAGCTAGAAACAAGGAATGAACGAGATTGACAAGTAGCAATGGAGCGCAGCGCAGGCATACCATGCTACGATTTATCCCCGGGTACCGTCAAGCATTCGGAGTAGACAAGGGCCATGCAGAAGTCTCGGCGCAGCTTGCCTTGGCCATATTCAGGACGTTATGTCTCGCGAAGTGGCGCTGCAATGCATGGGCGCACCTCTAGCCTCGACTTCCCCAAACCATCGTTTACGTTGGGTGCCATGCAGCCGTTGTCAAGCAGAACAAGAAGAATAACGGACACGGTCTGGGCGCAATCATTGTTCATGCACTGCCCATCGCATATGTGTTCAATTGGCTCGCATAGTGCAGCGCCTTTGTGAGCATAATGAAGCACGGCGGCGGGCTGCGCGCTGGCACCGTGTGCGTCCACCGACAATAGATCGGCGGATGCAGGACTTGCGCGCCGATCGCGCCCGACACGTCCGAGAGCGAGCTGGGTGGCGTGCGGCAGCGTTCGGACGACGTGGAGAACAGCGAGCAGGACGGCCGAGGATGACCAAAGGGCGCAGGGTGGGCTGCATGGCAATCATGATGCACGCGGTGGCCGAAGACGGGAAGCAGGTCGTGCTATTTCTCGAGGCTGACGTAATGGGGAGGTCTCCGGAATTGGAAGCGGGCAATCTCCCGGCTTGCTCTTGACCGCCGCGTCGATACGTTCTTTACTTCCGCCTCTTCCCTCTCTTCCTCTCGCTCGACCCCCATAGACTTCCCTCTCATCTCCGACAAACGACACGCCCTTGCCAGTCAAGATGGCGACCTCCGCGACCAGCTCGCTCTTCCTGCTCCTTCTCTGCGCGCCTGCGCTCTCATTCGCGCTCAACCCACACCAAGTTCGTGCACCAAGTCCCCTTTGGCGGCGAGGCCGCTCTGTGCCCCCGGCAGGATTTTACAATCCGCATGACAATGGAGGCAACATGCTCACGGTCAGTTCTGCGCTGTTTGGACCTCGGAAATCTGCATTGGAGCTCATGAACGCGTACGCGAAGGTGGCGCCAAATACTGGGGGACTGGGAGAACCTCTCAACGTGATCGTCTCTGGCAAGTCTGATGACATTGTGCTTGCGGACAACGAGGACCAAGGCGGGTTCAGAAACTACTTTCTGTAAGTACCCATCTCTTCACGTTCCTCCGGAGCACTGACCGACCGCCGTGCAGTGCCGTAGGTTTCGGGTCGGAGTGCCTCGGCCAGCATGCCGGTGACGCGCAGACAGCTAATCTTGGAGATGGAAATGGCACAAGTGAGTTCTCGTTCGTTGAGATCAAAGCGGACCAGGGCCCTAGTATGTGTCGGACGACATGACTGGGCTCGCCATAGGTTCCGATTCCTCCGCTGAAATAGCCGTTGTGACCAGAATAGTCTGTCTTTGAGTACACACGACGCGCATACTGACACCCACTCCTTTCAGAGAACGAGACGTCAGAGCTTCGGTGGGATTACGGAGACCCCTCGCTGGGCACCTGCCAAGAGACCATCAAGGGCGGCAACCACTTCCGCTACTGGATCCAAGATGGTCCCAAAGCGAACAGGTACCGTATCACGTTCGTATGTCTTCTCAATACCCCCGACTGACCCATGGCCGTATTTAAGTGGCGCGTTCTTTCTGGCTACATCTTATGAATTGCCCATACAACGTGCGTGACGTCCTACTAACTACCCTATTTATACTCATTGGCTATGCAGAGGGCCATGATATCGTGTTCGACGGGTGAGTGCACTCAATTTAAATTGACAGTGTGACGCTAACATCTATCGTTTAGATACAACCTCGGACGGTGAGAATCTTCCGTGTAGTGCCCCACATTTGTCATCTCACGCAACTTGCATGTAGCGATTGGCTGGTCGGGAACGCTACGGCCCAAACATCGCTGATACCGACTGGGAATGTCACCAATGGGACGACATACTCGGGGACGGTATCGTTCGGTAATTACACATACAAGACCGACGCCTTGTATCTGTCTGGGATCCTCTCCAACTCAACAGACGGCCTGAACCATGCGTCCTCGGTTGGTGGACACGGGGTTGAGGCCATTGACGGGCTCGTCGCTGTTCTCACGATCACAGTTACGGCGAAACCTGCCGCAGCCGCTTCGTAAGTTCCTATAAGCTTCTCTCACGGGCCCAAATACTCACCGAGTTGCGTTTATTTAGGAACGCGTCACCATCATCATCGCCATCACCATGGCTGTTGTACACGTCCGCAGCGCTGCTCCTCTCGTCGTTCGCACTATCATTATCTCTCTAGATAGACTTCTCCGGTTTTTCTCTACATACATTCTCTGCTTTCACGAAACGGCCCCGGAGGCGCAAGTCGCATATACTATGCCGCCACGCAGGAGCTCGGACCAAGTTCCCTATCTTCTGTGCTGACCCTGTGTCAAGGACTCTTTCTTTCACTGTTCTCGTTACTCGGACCCGTCGCCGCACCGCACACCTCGCGGGGTCCTGGCGCCGTTACCTTTTCCATGTTCTATACCCGGACATCACTGATCGTACGTGCGCATTGCATTCTCGCCTTCTTGATGGGCTTCGGTCTAGTTACGGTACTATATCCTGCTCGTCACTCGCGCATATTTGTTCTACGTCACGACCTCTAACGACCTTCCGAGCTTCCCCAGACTTGTATGTCAACAACTTGTGTACATTGTTCCGTATGATCGAAGCTGCTCGGATGCTTCTGCCTTCATGTGGGCCGACAGACCGCCATCGTCTCAACCTTCGTGTGCTGCCAGCATCCATGCTCATTCGACTTGTGAGCTGTTTGGACAGTGTGCGCTATAGGGTGGTCACTGGTGGACAATAGATCGTATGTACGGGCGTCTACCGCGAAAGTTGAAACAACCGAAGTTCGAGCGTCTAATCTAACCTTCTTCCAACCACCTGGTCCACCACGTACACACGGCCACGTATTGGTAAAACTATGTCAAGGTTGGTGCCCAACGAAGACTATTCCGTTTTCACGTTCTCTCTTCCATTACCAGCCATCGCGCCTTTGGCACGAGATCCCAACCTCCAGCCATTGTGCACGGCTTCCGACTCCAAGGTGGGTTCGACAACTTCATATTCTTACAGCATCACTCTCATAACTTTGAGCTGCAGAATGTCACTGCCAGTCGGCTGACTACACTGAATGCTGACGTGCAGAACCTCATCATGTCCGTGCTGCCCACTGCGGACTTGTCTGCCCTCATGAGAACCTGCAGATACCTCTCCGAGGCTGCTCTTCTACCTCTTTGCGCACGCTCGTTTGTTCGCTTGAACAATCGATACAAGGTAGCGTCGTTTCACAAGTTCCTCCGCATCAATTCTGGACCATCGACCCCCACCCCGTTCATCAAAGCACTCTGGTTCGATGTGCCATCAAGGCCACATTCCAACGACGATATTCAAGCATACCTCGGGATTCTACGACATTGTCAACAAGTACGACGTCTCCGGTTATCGTGGTGGTATGACGATATCCACCCGGCATTCCTTTTCCACGTCATCGTGACGTCCCTCACGGGACTGGAGGAGCTTGACCTGACCGTGAGGTCCAACGTCTCCGAAAAGGACCTTCGTAAACTCGCTCGCCTGCCCATACGCAAGTTACAGATCTCAGGGGACTTGAAATATGGTCCGGACGCGCTATCGGCCATCGTTCCACTGGGGCGCACGCTCGTCGACCTCAGCATTAATCTCCGATGTCTCCACGCACCCCCTGGTGGTTCCTTCTCTGGAGTGAGAAGACTACGCTTCCATTGTTATCATGACGCCTCTTTTGTCGAGACCCTCACAACCACCTTTCCTGGCGTCACCCACCTCACGATCAGCGGTTACACCGCTCGGTCATATCTACTCAAGGAGATCGTGCATGAGCGGAACAGACAGGTGTGGCAGAAGGATCCAACAGCATGGCGAACATTACAGGCGGTCTATGCAATGGAGGCAGACGGGCTGTATGCCTTGGGCCTCGTCCGCCGTATCGCGCACTTGTCAGTGCCCTTCGACCATCTCCTCACCTTGATTAACAACACGATGCTGGCCAAGACGATTGCAGACCTATGCCCAGCTGCGCTCGAGCTGCGAGTTGACCTGGTTAGTTTCTCCAACATGTCTCCCAACGAGATCGGATGGGGCGTGTCGTACCAGGCGATGCTACAGGCATCTCCACGCCTCGTCCTATGCCTCGACGGGCTCAGGGCGAAAGAGTACTATTGTGACCGTACCATGATGTTCCTCGTATGTGTTGCCTTTCAAGTCGCGCCTGTATGTGTCTTACTGAATCATGCTGTGGCTTAGGACGCTCTTGAGAACTACCTCACGAACAATAGCACACTCACGCATCTGCTGGTACGGCACGTTTTCAATACTGAACCGTCCTTTTCCGCCAAGCCGGATTCCGCCCGGATTCCCATTTTAGCTCAGGCATCCCGGACCCTGCGTTGGATAGGGTTCGAGGTCAATGGAGCGCTACAATGCTGGGAAGTAACGCATTTCGAGAAGGAGGGATCTACCGGCCGGGACGCGCAAGTTACCGTCTTGGTGAACATGAGCGAGGCGGCAGGAAGGCGCGTGCTTGCGGCCGAGAAGATGGATGAGTTCAGGCAATAGAGCGACGGGCCACCAGCGATGCGGAGGGAAAACGGGAGGTGCGAGCCCCTTGGGCGTTTACCTTCTTGTACTACAGTATGTACTGACTCGTGTTCTCGCTGCAGTTGACATTTCGTGCGAGAGTGTATGCTATCTTCGCGATATCCGAGGAGAAGATTGCATCGACGTAATGTATGCAGGTCGAGACATTTGATTCTGTCGCGATATGCACCGCTTCATGCAAGAAGGTTATGCGGTAAGAAGGTGCGTGCCTATGGTCTTGCTTGTTTCTCACATGGCATGGAGACCCCGCCCATCCGTGTGGGACCGTGGGACCGGACTGTGCTTGAGGCAAAGATATTCGACTCCTCCATACACTATGAGGCGAGTTTTACATGCCATTTTCAACTAAGCTGGTGCACAAGACATCGAGGTGAGCCGCAGTCGAGTTCCTACATATGCCTGCAAGGTTACTCATATTTTCCTGAGGAGGCAGAGCATTGTTGACCGCACACGGGAGCGTCTATCGAAAGTTTGGTTATGTCCTGTAAAGGTTCCTGGGCTCACAAGCTCTCGACGTAACCTTGCTTTTGCAGTTCAGACCGTAGCAAGAGGCTCGGTCCGCAGCGCTTAATTCGAAGTATATCATACAGGTCAGTCCTTTCCGCGGTGTGTACCACAGTTATCGCGCTCGCTCAGTTCCACCTCAGCTTCACGTATCAACTCTGGCAGCCAGGATGTCCACTTCCGCGACGTCATTCACCCTCCGGCCGGGAGGCCAGGTGATCAGCGAGGCCTCGTACGACCCTGCATTCTACCACAACATCGTCTCGCAGCTGCCCCAGTCGTTGGGAGTCTTGGTTATTGGGCTCATACTCATCTCCATGTGAGGTATTGTCTCTTATCTGTGACCTTTCGCTCACATACCTCCACCATCATAGATCTTTTTGGATCGTTTGCTCGAAGGCAGTGGAGTACACATGTCGTGCCAAGGTGGATGAGAGGGGTACAGAGGCGACTGTGAGTCTTTACGTTACTCTGCCGGTGCGCATACTCACGACGCGAACATAGGTTACATGCTTGATGTGCGTCGATGATATTCAGAAGACGAACAATGCGGGTTAATACGAGCTGGTCGCTCGAAGCATGCTCAGCCTCGCACAGTTCATCATCGCGGTGTACAAGGTCTACCGTTCCGTAGTCACTAACTCCGGAGATCTGTTCAGGTTGTTGGACGATAACTGGTTGGTGATCTTGACCTTCATCCATGTCATCATTCGAGCTTACCAGGGACCTGGGGGTAGGAGTGTTCCCGTAAGATTTCTTTGGCAGCTAGCAATACTGGCCGTTAGGAACTGAACTGTTGATTTAATGGCGTAGATCCAGATTCTGATGATGGTACGATATATTGTCGCTATTAGTTGGTCTCGGACTCATCAAGTGTTGTTGCATAGGCCTTAACTGCCTGTGTTGCTCAAGGGTGAGTTCAACAGTCTGAGCGCTGAGATGTTTGATGAAATTCAGGTGGCTGTCGCCTTCCGCAGGTTCTTCACGCACCGGTTGCATATCAGTAGGTCCTGATGGGGTCGATGCGTAGGAAAGCAAGTTGAGAAATCATGAAGTCACGCAGAACCAATTGATTAACAAGAGCACGGTGGGTAATCTGCCGCATAGGCAACATATATCCGAGGGGCATGCTTCATGTAATTTGCAGATCGCACTCATTGTTACTCAGCTGGGTGCGCCCCGCTATTCCGCGCATGCTACCGTTCACTTACGATGGAGGCCCTTCACGCTGGTTAGCGATGGCGATTAGTACGTTCTCTCTCTCTCGGGAGCAATGGCCCGATCTCTGTGTTTTCTCTCATGCTACTTGTGTAGTTTCAGTGGCGGAGATGTGAGTCATCTATCACATGGTGTATCGTGCGGATGTGTCCTTACAAGTTATACGTACAGGTTCCAACGAGGATACGGCGCCGTCATGATCTTCAACCACGGCTATGTGAGCAATCATTTGGCGTTCACTTGTCTCCGTTTGCTCATTCACGGCATTTAGTTCTCTACGTATGCCATGTTTGGACTATCGGCAAGTATCGATGTCGCACTGGCGAGCGTGCTCTATCTTGTGCAGCGGTAAGACTATAACACTTGTCATGGTCCCTGCTTATATGGATGATCATGTACCTTCAGCTCGACCAGGAAAAACGCAACTGTTCGGGAGATGCTACAGTACTGGACCTTCGGAAGTCTCGTAGGATCCGGGTGAGTGCCCATATGCGAGTGGATATTGATTCACACTTTCATATCATGCACTCTTGGCAGGATTCTCTCCATCTTTGCGGCGATCATGCTCGCCGTTGCGGGCCTCAATCTCGTTTGGCTTGTGACATCCTTCGTTCTCGGTAATCGTACGTCTGTCCATCCTCATGATACTCCACACCGCACCTCCTCATCTTCTGCAGTTTACACGCTGAGTGTACTCCTGAGGTATAGTCTCGCACCCTCCTGCAATTCATGATTACTTCAATGCGATAGTAATGTCGGCCAGTTTGTTGGCTACGCCCAGAAGCTCTGTTCGCGTCCAGCATACACGCCAGTTCAGGCGACCTCCGGCCCGGAGTGGGATGTCCACCCCGACCCTGATCAACGATGTGGAGGGACGCGTCGGAGATGCCATCGAGATCCAAGCCTTGGAAGCACCCGCACCGGCTACTACGACGCTTCCAGTCAAGGCATGGATTGTCTTCTATGCTGCACTGCTCCGATAGCCTAACAAGCACGCAGGACGCTGGAGGCCAGCTTGAATACGTCCTAGGTTATCATAGCGGCGCTGCAGCGGTAAAGTGATGCATACATCCATCCCCGAGGTCTTTCTCATCCTCGACGCAGGTCTGACGCTGTCATGTCGCGATGCCCTCAGAGACACGTTGACGGACTATTTCACGTTTCGCTGTGTTCAACGTGGACGAACGCTTCAAGCTCTTCCTTGTGACAGCCTATTTAAACCACGAATCATGCTTCTCCGTATGCGTACTTTGTCCTGGATGCTATAGCTATGGTACATAGGGACCCTATGCCAATAGTGCGTTTCTCGCACCGTGAACTGCGTCCCCGACCTGTCGGCCACAAGCGCCAACCGCGCAGCCGCCGCGTATTCAAGTTAGGTTATACGTAGGTACGTGCCTTTGCCAGAACACTCCCGACGTTCGCACTCGCAGCGCGCTGACCCGCCGATGCATCGTACTTTCCCAGGCACATCTCATTATCATCCCAATTATAGCCCCGCGGACGGTTTAACCTCGCTGGCCCGGTGGCGAACCTAGCTCCGCAGCGCGCCCTCCCTCTTCCGCAGCACGGGCCTGTCGTGTGCATATATGTGACCCGACCGCCCGTCGTAGGATGCTCATTGCTCTCTCGAGTCTCGAGTTCTCCTCTCCTTGTATTTGTTTGTCTGTCCCTCGTTTGAAGTTTGACTGTGGTGAGTGAGAGCGGCACAGCACCCACCGCCCGACTACACTAGACCCCTCCGAATCCGACTTGCGTACTCCTACGTCACACTTGGGTTACCTCCGTACCTCCTCCGGCATGTTCGACGCAACTTCGACAGAGGCTGTCGTTTTCGGCCTGGTCACTGGACTCGTCCTCGCGTCCACGTATGTGCATTCCATGCTCTCTTTGTCGGTGGGGATAGGACACTGACGTATTTGTTGTCGCTTGCATCAATAGGGCGTTCGCGGCCGTCTGCTGGAAAGCATTCACGTATCTCCGGTATGCTCCAAGTGATGCTGGCTGGATCAGGATCACTGTGAGTAGGATGGCGCTAAGCGCTGGCGACGAAACTGACCTGGTTTGATTTCGGTCAGGTTGCGGGCATGGTGTGCGTATGAACTTGCGCGTCGAACTATGCAGGAAGAGGGCGCTGACTACGTTTTCATAGGGCCCTGAATGTTGTTCAGGTGATGAACACGGTGCACGCGTTGTACGTTGCGATAGTTGTCGACTCGTTCGACGTGTATAGCCTCCTGGACGACGAGTGGTGAGTACTTGGGAGTTGCATGGGGCTCGTGGCGAGTTGGGATGTCTGACCCTCCTTCGCGGCAGGGCGATCTCGGTGAGCTGATGGTCGCACCTTACCAAGCTCAAGCTGGCAGCTTATTCGTGTGAGTAGATGCAGATAGGAATCATGGTGAGCATTTTCGTTACATCGAACCGAACATGCCTGTTTAACTCACGGAGCGCCACGCAGAGCTTCCTTGCCGCGATCTCCCAGGGGTAAGTCGAGCAGCCTGAGCTAACAATCGCCGTCGAGGATATGCCAGTGATCTAACGGCTCCATGGCAGGTTCTTCACGTACCGCCTGCAGACTGGTGAGACTGCCGCGTCCTCTGGAGAGTGCCTTCGGGTATTGACTGATCTCGGGCATAGTCAAGCCGAGTCTGCTCCTCAACTCAAATACTGTGAGTGGTTGCTCCTCTGGCGGTGAAGGATAATCGCTAACCATTGAATCGGCTCTTGCCCGGACTCTGCAGATCATGCTGGTCGTGCTCGAGTTTAGTGAGTGACTTCCTCCCTGATTGCAGCGTTCATGATCTCATCGTTTCCCCAGTCTTCGCGGTTGTCTCCATGGTGGAAACGTCAGCACTGGACTTCACAGTCCACGCGCATCGAGATTGACGTCGGCATAATTGCAGGTTCCATCTCGGATACGCAGCTGTCATGATATTTCACCACGGATATGTGAGTCTCTTCAGTCCCAGTTCCGGAGAAGGACTCGAACGCACCTGACAACTCCTCCTTCACGCCCATTCATTCATGATATTCACAGTGGTTGATGTACGATTCCTTCGCGACCTCGGCGCGGCTCAGTTTGTGCGTGTATCTCAACCTCGCTTGTGTGCTGTATGTCGTCCGGCGGTGCGTAACTATCTCCTTTACTGTCCGCGCATACTTCGTTTCGGTTGAGCTAACCCGCCAGGCGCAGGAGGGGCCAAGCGGCGGGCATGGAGAAAGCAGAGTTCCAGACGCTGCAGAGCTTGATGGGGTGCGGGTGAGTGCTGTTGTGGGACGTGCACACTGTAGAAACGGAACTTGACACGCGTACGGCGGCGACAAGGCTGCTCTCGGTATTTGCTGCGATCTTGCTGGGGATCAGGACGCTGAACCTCGTGTGGCTTGTGGCGACGTGCCTTCTTGGAAGTCGTGCGTGCAGTTCCCTCAGTCCCCGTGTGACTCCCGGGCTTACCTCCTCCCCTCCCCTAGTATACACGCTCAGCGTGCTTCTGAGGTATGGTTCTATCCGCGAAGTGTTCTCTCCGTGGTTGATCGCATGCATTTTCATCTTAGTTTGCGCTCTAACGCGTCTGTGGTCGATTTTTCGTCCATCGCGGCAGAGGCAGCCAGTCGGCACGATTGGAGGCGAGACGCGAAGGGACCGACTAGCATATGCGACCTCTCTACTGTGACACCCAGGGAGAAGGCGGCTATCGCTTGGTCAATACCAAAGATCCGAGTCGAAATGGAGGAACCGAATGGAGGGGAACCACCCTTGGTGTGCGATGCGGTACGTGCTTCTGTGGTCAGTGCACGAGAGACAACGTTCACGAATCCTAACGTTGTAAGGTTTGAAATGGACGTACGCAGTGGACAGTTAGTTTAGCTCTCGCTGAGCTTGTGTGTATTGTATGGTCGGTGTCAGTAGCCGATACTTCTATCCAGCTTCCATTTACCCCGTCCGCTGGACGGATAGGGTTTGCATTGCAATGGAGTTCAAGGGTTGTGAAACTAGCTGCTACATAGAGGAGGGGAAGGTGCTAAATGCACTCACTGGGTTCAGGAACGTGGTCCGATACTGCTGTGGTGGCGTCTGTGCACTGCTGGAGAGTTACGCCATAGTTGGACTTGGGAACATCGATATGGAGGAAGGACGATCATTGGCTGTGAGATGCATGCGGCCGCCTGGCAGATTGTTCTCGTGGCTGGGCCGTACTGGAGATGGGACGGGCTTGTCTCCGACCACAGTCTAGACTGGCGCCTAGGATAGGAACGGCCTAGGTATCGCGCCGTGTGCTTCACATTTCACCGCCGTTTCCAGGGCAAGCTTCCCAGGCAACGACGAGCTCGAAGATGGTGGTTTAGGATGCTGAAGTGCAGGCGATGGACGAGCGAGGACGTCGGGAGTCGAACGGGCAGGTCAGCAGGGGGAGATCGAGATCGAGATTGGCTGGCTGTCTAGGCGGGATCTAATCTTATCTTGTGCTGTGAGCGAATGGGAGACGACGTCAAGGAGCGTCAACGCGTCATGGTGAACCGCATTCGTTCAGAATCGCCGACGACCCAGGCCGCTGCGATGGACGACCGCTCCAGCCCGGCGAGGCCCGTGTCCATGCTGACACCCTCTCCTGCCTATCAACTCTGCCATCTGCTGCCTCCGACCCTGGGTCCTCGCTGTATATAAGCTCTTTCGTTCGACTGCTGCCGTCCCCATCCCACCCTACTCCAACCCACCACTACTATCATGAGCGCGAACACCCAGGCCGTCGCGTCTTTGCACGCTGAGGTCACCCGCCTCCGCCATGAGCTCACGACCGTCCAGAATGCTGGCCCCAGTGCCGACGTTTCGACGGTTGCTGCTGACACGATGTACGTCGGCCAGTACCTCGTAGAGAGGCTTGTTCAGCTCGGTGTCACGGTATGCTCTTTCGCCTCCTTATCTTTGCGTGCGCTAACTCTGAATCTTAGAAAATGTTCGGTGTCCCCGGTGACTTCAACCTTGGTAAGTAATCGCCGCATATATTCAGACACCATAGCCTAACTTGGTCATACAGGCTTCCTCGTGCGTTTACAATATGAGCCAGATCTATCTGCTTTATCTCAAACTGCTTTAGGACTTTGTCGAGGATCACCCGAAGATGGATTGGGTTGGAGACTGGTCTGTATTTGCTGCCGCTTCGCTTCTCCAGGCGCTGACGATCCCTGATTGTAAAGCAACGAACTGAACGCGTCGTATGCCGCTGATGGCTACGCACGCGTGAACGAGGGAAAGCCCGGTGTGCTCCTGACCACGTACGTATACCGCGATCTTAGACTGTATTAGTCGAGACTAACATCACGATAGTTTTGGTGTCGGAGAACTGAGCGCCATGAACGGTATTGCGGGAGGTGAGCACAGCTCCTTTCCTTCGTCCGACATCTCCTGACGCGTCTATGCGTTCAGCGTTCTCGGAGCACGTCCCAGTTCTCCACATTGTCGGCGTTCCAAGCACTTCTCAGCAGAAGGCGAAGCCAATGTTGCACCATACTCTTGGTGACGGCCGGTACGTACATTACTCAACGCATACGTCGACTCGCGTCTAACGGAACATCAGCTATGACGCATACTACATGGCAGCACAACAGTTCACCATCTCCCACTCTAGCCTGAACTCTATAGAGACGGCTGCGGCGGAGATTGACCGCGTGATCACCGATTGTCTGGTGAAGGTACGTCTTGTATCACGCTATTCGTGACGCACCACAGATCTCATACTATTTGCACCACAGGCACGGCCGGTATACCTCATGTTGCCCACTGATATCGCCTATATGCGCATTTCGGCCACGCGCCTCAAGACGCCGCTCAATATCGAGCCACCCGCGAACGACCCAGAGACCGAGGAGTTTGTTCTTGACGAGATCGTCAAACTCGTGGAAGCTGCGCAAAATGACGTCATCATCCTCGTTGACGCTTGCGGTATCCGTCACGGTGTCAAACATGAACTAGAGGCGCTTTGCAAGCACACCGGTTACCCAGTCTATGCAGCGCCAATGGGCAAGAGCGTCATCGACGAGTCGTATTCCCGTTATGGAGGTGTAAGCATCACATCCTCGTCGCTGTGGGCGTTCACGATCTTTACAGTCGTCTTGCAGATCTACGTCGGTGAAATTTCACACGATGATATCAAGGCGAAGGTCGAGTCTGCGAAGCTCATCCTCTCCGTCGGCGGCCTGAAGAGCGATTTTAACACTGGCAACTTCACGTATCACATCCCTACGCAACGAACCGTCGAGGTAGGTCCTTTTCAGCTCCTCGTCCCGCATCTTGTACTTAACGTTGGGTTGCCAGCTCCACTCTGACCACACCCTTGTGCAATTCGCGGTGTTCCCCGGCATCGGTATGAAGCGTCTGATGCCCAAGCTCATCGCGCGTCTGCAGCCGTACAAGGAGGGCGCGTTCCAGGCCGAGGTGCCCAAGTTCGAGGCGCCGGTCCCCAAGGAGGACAACGACATCATCTCGCAGACCTGGCTGTGGCCGCGGGTCGGTCAGTTCTTCCGCCCGAAGGACATCGTCGTCGCCGAGACGGGCACGTCGAGTTTCGGTGTGCTCGACGTTCCGCTGCCGGCAGGCGCAGTGTTCGTCAGCCAGATTCTTTGGGGCAGCATCGGCTGGACGGTCGGCAGCACGCTGGGTGCAGCGTTCGCCGGTCTCGACCGGGGAATGAACAGGACTATCCTGTTTGTTGGTGATGGTAGCTTGTGAGTATCACGATTCTCTGTCATCATGTGGGACGAGTACTGACAGGGACTGTTACTTGTGCAGGCAATTGACGGTGCAGGAGCTGTCCGTCATGATTCACCACGGGCTCAAGCCCATTATCTTCGTGCTCAACAACAGTGGGTACACGATCGAACGGTTCCTGCACGGAAAGACGCGCAAGTACAACGACATTTCCAACTGGTGCGTCCTCTCCTGCCTCCTCCGTAGTTGTGCGCGTTTCTGACGAAATCTGTTCGCGAATGCAGGAAGTGGACGAAGCTCCTCGACACGCTCGGCGGTGAGGAGGGCAAGACCGTCAGGTCGTACACGGTGCGCACGAAGGACGAGCTGTCGAACCTGCTCGACGACCCCAAGTTCGCGGCCGCGGAGACGATCCAGCTCGTCGAGCTGGTCATGGAGATGCACGACGCCCCACGTGCGCTCAAGGTCCAGGCCGAGCTCAGCGGGAAGACGAACCGCTACACCGCTTAAGGGTGGCCCTCCTTCTTCAAGCTTCAAGTTCTGCCACGCTTGCTGTGGTGGTGCGCCGGTGATTGAAACGCGATCGCGATCGAGGAAGTAGTAAAATGGACTTGTATTAGATGCGTATGACGACTCTCTCAACTCAGCTCTGCATGAATCATGTACCATATCGTTGCATACATACCTGTACCAGTATCACCCTGATCTTATAGACGCTTGTTTGTTGCTCCTCTTGATTTAGTGACAAGCTGTTGGACGAGAACTGTACGACGTTGTGTGTGTGTGAGGGGAGTGTAGGTATAGGAGTTAGCGCTGCAGTGAACGCTCCCAAAGAGGTGGGCCACTATGGAGCACTTTGTGCCGCGGGCGTCTGAGACTCGGATGACGCCGAAAGGCCCAGGGGCGTTGAAATGCCAACTGGTTAACTCCTTTCTCACTTGTCTCTTCAGTATCGACCCCCTGGACCTGAGTTTTATCGGCTTTGCCCCGTTCCTCTGTGGTAAAGAATGGAGCACAAAAGATACTACGCAGGCTTGCCTTCTCAGCCCGTCTTGGTTGCTCGTACAGGGCCACCGTGGTTTCCCCCTACCGGTCCCGAGGCATACACTGTGCAGAAGGAGCTCAGGTCTTTCGGAGACCATACGATCAGGACCGTCTGGGAGACGGAGTTGGCCCCCAAGGTTATCGACCTCCTGGATTCCAAGGACGTCTTATGGACGAGCCTCGACGTCGTGGGCATCATCGAGGTCGAGAAGTCTCCCGCCCGAGCCCCAATCGTTCTGTGGATCGGTGTGCAGCCGGTGTCGCTCTCCCGCGAGGACGGCCGTACGGTGGCCGTCACCTGCAAGGACATCCTCGTCAAGGAGTTCGAGATCACCGACGTCGAGGTCGAGATCCGGGAGTCCGTCGTCACCAGAGCTGCCGGCCCGAAGCTGCTCAGCCCTCCCGAGTTCTACTCCGACCCCATAGCGAACATGAAGGATCCGCTCACTACGGCGCTCTGCCTGCCCATCTCTGCCGAGAACTCGCCATACGTGGAGGGCACTGGAGGGTTCTACCTCGCGGAAGGCGGCGACAGCAAGAGGGTCTTCCTTGTCACTGCTCGGCATGTTGTCTTCCCGCCTGAACTTGGGCTTAATGAGGATTACGAACGCACCGGGGAGGATCCCAGCGCGCCTCGTCACAATGTTGTTCTTCTCGGCCTCAAGACCTACGAGGATACCCTGAATTTCATCCACGAGGAGATAGGACGACATGGATGGACACGCGACTACTTGACACATAAGCTTGCGGCGCTGAGAAACGAGGACGATCAGCAGGCGGAGCTTATACGGCAGCGCTTTGAGAGTGAGAGGGCGGTGACGAGACTGACCGAGTTCGAGGGGGAGATGGAGAACTGGGGCCCAGACCTGAGCCTCCGCATTCTGGGGCACGTCGTCCGCGCACCTCCCATCGTCGTCGGTTACGGTCCCGAGCAGTACACTCAAGACTTCGCCATCATCGAGCTGGACAGTTCGAAGTTCGACTCCAAGAGCTTCAAAGGCAACGTCATCAACATGAGCACGTTTCCATCTTCTCTATATCTCACCATATAAAATGACAAGTATGATCTTCTAGGTACCCAGACCAAACTTTTCGAATACATCCGAATGATGCCACCCAGGTGGGGCGAGCGTATCGAAACTGAAGACCGCGAACATATCCCAGTCGACGATCTGCGCAAGCTCGAGGGCGTCATCTCAGACAAGGAGCTGCGCAACCCGCCAGTGTTTACGCGGTACGGGGAACGGTGCTTCGCGGTAGTCAAGGACCGCGGCACCGTCACTGGGATGACCTTCGGCCGTGCTTCTGGCGTCATGTCCTTCGTCCGCGAGTATCTGGACAACGATGAGACGCGTACATCTAAGGAGTGGGCTGTCCTGCCCCACAGCCATAAGGCCGGTCCGTTCGCCGCCCCCGGTGATTCGGGCGCGGTTATCGTGGATGGTGCGGGTCGTATCGGTGGCCTCCTCACTGGGGGTGCTGGCGATGCGGACTCTTTCGATGTCACGTACGCAACGCCTATGGAGTGGCTCATGGAGCGTGTCAAGGCCAGCGGGTTTCCTGATGCGCATCTCAACCCGGTCTTCACATAGATGGTCAACTTACAGTACTAGGATGTCAGGTGCCGTGAACGTTGCAAAGCATGTGCATGTATTTCTGCGGTTTTTATGTAGCTATAGTATCACTCTTCATAACATCGTTGTATAGATACTCTTCGCTTGCAGAGGAATAAAAGGAAAAGCCTATTCAAGTGGGTATATGCATCAAACCATACTAGAATCGGACCTGCATCGCCTCTCTCTATTGGGAAGTTGAAGAAAACGTGATGTCTCGGAATCGGAGGGTTCGTCCCCCAAAGGAGACGCAGGCTGCGCAGACAGCAGTCTGGACGCCATGACATGGCTCCCAAACGACTCCTCATCGTTGACCGCTGGAACTATGGGTCTGTCCGTGAGTACGTTCTCGGACGAGGTCGTTTGTGCTGACTGAGAGGTGCTTGAACGCCGAGAGCCTTGCTCCTTCACCCGGAGAGGTTCGGGGCGGGAGGAAGTGCTTGTGGAACGTCCAGACACCTTCGTCGCCGAGCTCGCATAGGAGTTGGCCGCTATGAACAGCTGATCAGTATCCAATGGCAAGGTAGTCTCAGACAGTCTGAGCAAATCCAAGCTTACATATGTTGCCCGGCCTCGATCTTGAAGGGGCTTCCGACCGAGCAGAGCTCGGGCTGTCCGGAGGGTTGTACGGCGGGATGACATACGATGGGGTGGCGGACACATTCGAACCTGCATCACAATGTATTTGTCTGTTTGCATGTGAAAAAAGGACAGCACACATACCACTTCGCTTCCTATCGTTGCGTTGCCACGGGAGCATCCAGAAGAACTTCTCGAGGACGTTCAGCTCTCCTTGAAGCGTGTTCGCGAGCGTTACAGGATCGGACTCGCGGTCCTCGAGGTTCGTGTTGAGAATCCGGTCCAGCCTATCTACGTGCTTCTTGAAGAACGCCTGGAAGGTGTCTACCGTCGCCACCGCCCTTATGTTCGCGAGGACGTCCTGGTAGCTTTCCAGGATATCCAGCGGGACGAGTGGGCTGCACCTCGCGTCTGTCTTGAGTGAGAGCATTTGTTCGACGTGGCGAGACCTGCGGAGAGTCCATAGGACGATTGCCAGGTTGGAGAGGTCTTCCGTCAATGCAACGTGCATGAGGAACCTCTGCAGGGTATTCAGCAAGATGTCGATCTGCAGCTGGACCCGTTCCATCTCGTGAGGGCCATCAACGACTAGCCTCCCGAGGTAGCGAATTAACATCGGAAGAGCTTGGAAGTAGGAGAGCACCAGGGGAAGACCTTTCGGGTCCTTGTTGCGGATTAGGGATGCGTACTGTCCGGCTGAATAGGGATTTGGCCATGTAGACACGACTGTGGAAAACGTTCAGATAGGGGTCAGCTCGAACACATAGCGGCACTCACGATGCTCCACGACTTCTGGCTTGATGCGGTTACCACCGTCCGAGGCTGAGTAGGCGAGGGTCTGGGTCACCCTGTAGAATGTGAAAGTCGGTTCGAGGCCGCGGGATGCGAGGGTCGCCATGGTCCGCACGAACAGCTCTCCCATCTCGGAGTTCGCCTCCATGCGTGGCCACCATGCCTCCGCGAGCAACTTGCGCACCTTTCGCCTGTTGGGTTCAGGGTCCCGTGCGGCGAGGGTCATGAAGTTGAGGATGCACGGTACGATGGGCTCATATCTGTTCGACGTCCGCTCGATGTCCTCCATGAAGGACGTGAGGCACTCGGGGGAGACGTCCCACAGACAGGGAATGACAACGTTCTTCAGCACAGCCTCGTCGAGGGAGATGGCATATGACTTCGTTGCGAGTCCACGGTCCAGGTCTGCACGCTTCGCGCGCACTTCTGCCTTCTCCCGAACATGCCAGTTACGGAAGTTGTCCAACTTCTCGGAACGGAATAGAGGGAGAGCGTGCCTGTGGAGGAGTATTTTCTTCACGTCCAGACTGAACAGGCGGCGGAACGTCTGCACCACAAGGAAGACTCCGAGAGCTTGCGGCGACTGGTAGAAGCAGTCGGAGTGGAACGCAGGGAGGATGGTAGTGGTAGATGTGAAAACGAGGAGTAGGCCGACCAAGAACGTCGCAATAGCGGCCACAACAGGATGGAGACTCCATAGCAGGATGACGATACCAGACAAGAATAGGATCAGCGCTGCCTGAAGGAGGATGGGTAGCATTGCCATGATACCGACTACGTGCCACTTCAAGAGCGACTCGTAGCGATACTGCCGCAGTCGGGCGACCTCGTGCGAGTTGCCGGACAAGCGGAGACTATACTGTTGCAGCCATTGCTTGACCATGATGGCGATGAGCGATGCAGAGAGTGTGAGTATCAGGGAGGAAAACCACAGCGCATTGATCCAAATTGCATAGCGAGGCACGCGGAATGGTGTCCGTGTGTATGAGGTGATGGATGTTCCAGACGTGGAGAAGTTGTGCAGTTGAGCGGAAACCAAGATCAACGCACTTGCGATGGTCTCCGACTTGTCTTCCTGCAACAGAGTGACCCACGACTGCACAGTGAACGCAGTGAGCACAGCAGAGAAGAGGCCGGCCTACAGCTCGTCCTTGTCAGTTTGGCCGAGCGTCGACGCCAGCTCTGATACTCACGAATACCAAGAACATGTCGATTTCTTCTTTCCATCGTTTGACCATCTGATCACAGTGTTCCTGCACAGTATGTGCGCACTTGTCCCATGCATTCGAGATCTCGCTGTCTGTGAAGGGACATACAATTGGGATCTGCGCAGGACCAGCCCTCGTGACATGTTCGGTCTGGGGGTGAGTGTAGAGTACGGTCAGCAGAACGGTACACGCAACACGGCTCATGCCAGGACGCTCACATAATTCGGTCTTAGAGTAGACATGTAAGGCGAGCTGACGGATGGAGTAGGCGAGAGTAACGATAGAAGAGGCGCACTGAAGACAGTGCATGTAGTCTCTGGTTGGGCGGATAGGCATCCTTGGCTCTGTCCACTGCAGACTTTATAGCCGGGTATGGTGAGCGCTCCTCGAGAGATGTCGCATTCCGTCAGAACAGCAGAAGCCAGAAATGTCAAGTATGTGGTGCGATGAAGTCAAACAAAGTTTCGAGGGCTATACACGTACTGGTACTGTCACACGAACGTCGAACACCATATGCTACACGATACCTCTACATCCTTCTCGCCTAGTTCTTGTACTAGGAGCGAGGAGGGAAGACATATGCCTGCGAGTCAACACTATGCTTCGTCCGTATCATAGCAAGCTCTTCAAGCAGTGTCTGGCGACGGTACTCCAGCCGGAGGTTGGGCACGTTCGTCTGGGAGCAATTGCTGATGAGGTGATATATCCGAAGATGATTTGATGCCGCACTGACCTTATTTATGTCGTTCCCCGCAGCCCCAGGAAGGTACCAATTCTGGCCAAGCCAATGCCGTTTGACTTCCATCTCGAAGCCACTCTGGATGACTGAGTTGCGCGCCAACTCGGCCAGCGAGCTCTGCGGGAACTTGTAGATCTAAGTGGAGCACGAATATCAGCAGTGCAACGAGACAGGAGCGCCATCGGGACTTACGTGAGCTGCAACGCTGTACTCTTCCAACAGAGGTTCCTAAGTGCCACATGATTGCTCGTCAGAAGTGTTCGAAAGCTTGATCCGAACCGAAGCACGGATCTCACCTTTGTGAAGTGGAACTGCAGGGGGTCGTCAGTGCTCAGGCTGACGTTGAGTCCGACCTTGAAGAAGTCCGGCAGAGGGTTCCGCTCATATGCCAAGAAGAGCGCGTTGTTACTTAGGGGACTCATCGCGAGTCCAATCTGCTTCAGATAGAACAGGTATTGCAATGCGGGCACCTTCCGCAACAGAATCCCGTGGGAGATTGAGTGTCCAACCAAGTATGCAGATGCGAGATGGTCAGGGTCTCCGGCTTCTCCGCAGTGCGGCCGGAGCACGAATGTGCCTACAGAGACGCTGTCAGACACACACTACTAGAGAAAGTGAACATACGTACAGAAACCGCGGGCACGCCGCCATTGGTTCAAGCTCGCGATGTTGGCATACATGTAATACACCCAGTACGAGTAAGGGGGAGACTCCTTCGCGTCCCATAGACGTGGGTATGGGAACTTCTTGTGGAAGCGGCGCTCGGTTTTCGATTCGTCGTCGACAGTGTCGAATCCGACTACGCGCTGCAAGAAAACGTGCAGCTCGGGGTGCGACGAGGGGTCCCTCGTCACCTCGAAGAGTGGTTCGAAGACATCTGTGCATGCAATAATGAGCGCATATAGTCAGTTGATGTGCGATAACTAGCTCACTCCGCACGATATCCTCGAAGGTGTTGATTGCCCCGCTTTGTTTGTAGACGTCATACAGACGCGGGACTTGGATAAGCCAGCGGACGTTGTGCGAGAAGAGCTTGTTGTCCACGATCCATTTTGCCACTTTGTCCCACTCATCGCGCTGCCGGCCATAGATGCTCAAGCGCCACTCGCAGTTCTGCGCATGCTCAGTAGCCGACAACATGAGTCGAGACGAGACCGAACTCACTTGGTATTTACTCTGTTCAAGATCAGTCATGACCTCTGCGCTGAACGTCAACACGTTGCAATTGATCGATAGCAGAGTACGGACCTTTCGTAAGTTCTGCGAGATATCTGCCGTGGATGTAGTTGTCGGTCTTGAGGAAGATCTCCCTGAGGCGAGACTCTCCGATAGGGTTGTACTTTAGATTGAACTTATCAAACCGGTGGAAAGAGTCTTGATGGGCGTGCATGTCTAGTGTATCTATCGAAAGGTCGTAGGCTGTGAGATTGAGGGACTGGAAGACCTGTGCCAAGGTCAATTCCTTCCCATCTCGGAAGATGACTACGTCCTGTTGAAAGGGTTAGGTATCCGTATGGTCGCATGAACCGTCATGCACATACGTCAGGGCTTCGCTTCATCTTTGACTTGATGAATCGCAACAAGTGCTTTTGGTTCATGCTGCTCGAATGGTGGACATGGGTGTCGACCTTACGTACATTGTAGAAGTCACTATACGGCCAATGGAGGATTAGCAACATGGACTAAATTGTTATGGAGAGCATGTACCGATGCGGGACCTGCTTCATCTCCGCCAGCTCTTGCGACTCATTAAGCAAGGAGTACATCGTGAACTTGCTCCCCAAGTAGTTCAGCCGCCGGAAAGCGAAGCTCTTCGTCGGACCATCAGCGATGACGTTCAAGACCTTCTCAAGGTCCATGAAGTACTCGCGGATGCTCGGGATGTCAAACACTGGGGTCTTACCCTTGTCTAGCGCAACGTTAGCGCCTGAAGACTGTGCGTGATCGGTCGCACTAACCTTCAGCGGACTTGTAGACCTGATAGACTCCTCTCTCGTCGATAGCGAACTGCCATTCGTGCGCCCCCGGGACCTCGCAGGCGGAGAAGTCAAACTCCTCGTCCTCCGAAAGGTCGTCGTGACTGCTAGGGACCACAGTCTCCTTGCCTTTCCAGTGCCAGTGGGGCGGCGGGGGACGGGGATATATGCGCCATTTCCGGAACGGGCTCTTCAGAGGAGGTTGGGTGGTGTAATCCGCGTCCGGGCGCACGCCCGACACGCCGGCGATGTCCTCGTCCAACCCCGTGAACAAGCCATCGTAGTCGCGGGGGTTGAACCCTAACTTCTGGCCCGAGCGGGACATGTACTTGTCGCGGAGGTTGAGGCATAGCTCGAAGGATTGGAAGATGGGTATGAATTCCGAGGTGATCGGAGGTTCTGCATTGCGACTCGGATACAGCGGTGTGCTTTGCAACGGGCTGAGTACATACCAGGTAGTCTGCCCGTAACCTTTCCATCTAGATGGCACGCACTCAGTGCTTCAGGCAGGTGCCCATCCCATCCTGCGCTCGTGGCGGTCGGCGGCTCGGATATTGCGGCCAGCTTCGGGGTGTGGACTGCGCTCTCAAGGTGCGCGCTGCTTGCTTGGAGGTTAGGAGAGCTCAGCAGGGAGACGGGGCGGGACGCATTCTGTGCATCGGACCCTCGCCGGTGCGCGAGCAGCTTTTCTTCGATCTGAGCGCATGCATGGAAGCGTCGAGCGATCAGTCCCCGGCAGTGCCTCTGTGCAAACGCGCGACGTACGTGGTGCAAGTTCTTCTCCTCCGTGTAGTCGAAGAACCCTCCTTTAGAGTCGAACATGGGTCCCACCGGGGGCGATCGAGGCTCGCCGTCTCGAGAGTCAGGCGAAGACCGGCGCGAGGTTGTCTCGGGTGACCGGGGCTCTTCAGCGCGCACTTTTGTGGTATTTGCAGGCGACATGGCGGGTCTTTAGAGGCACTGGGGGTGACACGACCAAGGCGAGCTGCAGCCAGGCTACTCGTGGAGGGGCACGATATATATTAAGAGAGACAACCCCCATTTGGCGCTGTTGCCGAAAACTTGAGGCGCGACACGAGGCGCCTATGGCCGGGTGTAAGGACCAGAATGGCAACTCACCAAGTTCACTCTGCCGAGGTTCTTGCGCCATCCGGTACATCCTCTCCACAGACAAGGGAAAATGAAAGAACGTGTGGTACACGCATCATACAGTATCGCTACAGTTACGAAATAACACAAGCGACAGCACACATGCAAGCAGCAACTCAACACCGACGATCACAGCGAAGCGCATCCTATCATACACTCTAGTCCTCAATTTCGAGATCGCCGTACGGCTTCGCGCGGAAGTAGGTCTCGTCGAAGTGATGTACGCGCACGAAACCGTCCTCTCCACCAGACGCATAGCAGTCGCCCTTCGGCGAAACCGCAATCCTGAGGCATCGTGTTAGTCAGTTAGGCTACAGTGCAAGGAGTGATCGTCACTCACGTGTTTACCGGACCGAAGTGGCCCTTGACACGCCCAACCTCCTCCTCGAAGATCTTGTGCCAGAACCGCGTCTCGAACTTACCCTGCCGCAGCGAGGTCGTCGTGACGCTCATGGCATCCTGACCACCACCAAGCAGAACGTACGGCTTTAGCGGTGCAATCGCCGCGCTGTTCAGCGGCGTCTCCGTGACAAACGTCTTCAGCACCACGAGGGTACGTGTCTCGTGCAGCTGAACAGGCAAGAAGGGAAGTCAGCTACAGCGGCCCTGTCGAATAGATGACTCTACAAACCCTCGCGGTCTTGTCCTTGCTGCTCGTGATGAAGTATGACCGGTCGGGGCTCAGCTGCAAGTCCGTGACGACGTCGCGGTGTGCGTGCTCGTTCGACATGACCTCCTCTCCCGACTTCGCATCGAAAAGCGCAACTTTCCCGGACTCGTGCCCGGTGAGGATGAGGTCTGGCCTGTGCGCGAACGCGCAAACGACAGCCTTGGAACCAATAGGGTTGAACATGGAGACGGGCTCCTTGGATTCTGCAATCGGCGTAAGCGCTCAGCTGCGGGAGAAGGGAATCGGAGGAACCGTTCTTGGGGCTCGGTGTAGGTTGGGAAAAGAGCTGAGCAAGGATGATAACTTACGTGATGTCCCGTCTCCATTCCGGTTAATGTCGAATATCCGGACAGCACCCTGGTGACCCATACGCTGCTCGGTGATGCAGACGACTTGGTCGTCGTCTTCGCTGAACGCAACCCGCTTGACGGCCGTAGGGAACTCCCAGAAGAACAGACACTTGCCCGTCTGTACGGACCAGAGACGCATGGTGTTGTCGGCGGAACCGCTGACGAGGAAGCGTGATTGGGCTGTGCGAGGCGCGACGGGGAGTGTCCAGCATTATTTGCAGCGGGGAGCGGGAGCGGGAAGGTGGGCGGAGATTCATGGAAATGTCGACCACAGCATTGTGCCAGGAAGTGGGAAAGTGTTGAAAAGATACTGAGTGCACGATGCGCACGAATAGGATGGAGAATACGCACAGTCAACATCGATCGTCCAGACTGCTCCGTTGTGCCCATCGTACGTCCCTAGCCGCTCTCCATTGTGGGTAAACCACACGTTGATTAGATTGTCTTTTGAGCACGAGAAGAGAAGGTCTCCCTCCCTGTTGAACTTGATCTGAGTGAGCGAACGCTCGTGGCCTGGTACGTTACAAGGCGATCAGTCTCCATGTTTCTCCTGGATAGTCGTGCATAGCGGACCTTGTAGCAGGATTGGCCTCTGTGAAGGTATTGTCAGCCCATTGATGTAGCAAGTTATGCGTGAAACATACCATTTTTAAGTGATAAGAGGAGGATGTGACAGGAAAGGGTCGGTATACGGTGCGGCTGTAGTGGACGAGTACCGCAGAGCCCAAGTTTTCGATGACTTCGGCTATTGCCGATACTGCCTTTTTTGGATACGTCTCGTGCTCACAAGCTCTAGAGCAGCCGCCGCAAGCATCGACAAGTTCTTGCTCAGCAACTCTCACCTGGTTCGCTGCCTGGCATCCCTCGTTTACGACGTCTGGTGCTGCTACCTAGCTCAGCCTTTCCTCATTGCTCAGCAGCCCTCCACCGCGCTAGGTGACCGAATTCTACTTCTTGGACGTACAACTTCCGCTCAATTGCGGTCGCGCACTGGCTTGTCTTTGAGACTGCGGCTCGGGGAATCTCTTGCGTACGCGTTCCCACATCTATCTGTCTCTTGATGGGTCCTGGATAAACCGCTCCTTTGCAAACCCCGTCTGGAACCATCTTCCTCCACTGTCGCCCCACTTCCACCCAGGTCCCTATCCACTTCGGGCTTTCATAAAATCACGACTCCCTCGGGAATGTCAGAGCCCCGCATCTCTTCGTCCGCAGCCGCGGAGCCCCGGCGAAAGCGCCAACGCACCACGGACCGCGAGCTCGGGCCTAGTGCTTCGCCAAGCCTGGTCGCGTCGGGCTCCTCCTCAGCCGGCGAATCCTCAGGCATGTCTTCCATTGCTCACAGGATTGTCTGTTGCTCCGGACCCTCATTCACGTTCTCGTATGCCGTACACAGGCAGTGCGACTTCATTCCTGAGCGCTTCTACGGGCGGACAGGTGAGTGCTGCAGACGCTGTTCGCTTTGAGGCCGGCAGGGACCTGTGCAGGAGCTGAGACGTCCTGTGTTACGCGTCAGAACGGCGAGTATCCCGACGAGGCTGCGAGCGACGATCGAAGCAGTGTATCGCGGACCCCCGACGTATATAACGGCGGACGGCCGAAGCTGAAGCTCATCGAGAGGCCCATCAGACCAAGGACATCTGATTCTCAAGGCGGAGGAATGATCTGGCAAGCAGAGAGTACGTTTCACAGCAGCTGTCAACGCACACACGAAGCGAGTGGAGCGACTAGTCCGGGAATGGCTGTGGTATCTCCGCGGTACGAGGAGCAGGCTGGGGACGAAGAAGACGCCCCCGGGAGGGACGGGGAGTATTACATTGACAGTGCCGACTGTGTAATCCGCGTGGAGGACACGTTGTTCAGGGTAAGTGGCGCATTTCTGTCTCCCTGTTGGTTCCCCTGCCGGCACGCTCCACACTCCAAGATTAAGGATGTGCCACGGAGCCACCTTTCTACAATACTGATCCCGATGCAGATCTCATTGTCAATGTTCGTGACTAGCGATCGTTCGCTCACCTGCTGTGGTTCGTTCACAGGTGCACCGGTACTTCCTGGGCCGTGACTCGTCGGCCTTCCAGCACATGTTCAGCATGCCTGCCGAGGGAATGCCGCTACAGAACATGGAGGGATCCTCGGACGAAAATCCTATCCGACTGTACGGAGAGTCTGTGGAGCGGTTTCGCGCACTACTCTCGGTAATCTACGATTTGTACGTCTCACGACGTTCAACTTTCATCTGCGCTGACGTCTGTCGGTATTCGCGGTAACCTTATTTGTTGTGCACCAACAGGCCACAGCAGCTCCAAGCGTACAACACGCCCGCAGCGAACGTCGAGCGATTGTTGACCATCGCCGAGATGACGAACAAGTACCACTTCGCGTCGACCGAGGCGTGGGCCGTCGACGCGCTCTACAACGTGATTTCTGGCCTCCACGGCCGGCCACAGCAGCAATACGAGCTTGGCAGCTGCTCCTCCGCCTGGATGAAGCGGCTCCTCGAGGTCGCCCTGCTCTGCGGGCACAAGCCGCTCTCCGAATACGTCGTCGACAAGTGGGTCGAGCGCATCCACAAGCACGACCTGCGGCCGGTGCACGCGCTCGAGATCGCGGACAGGAGCCGTATACGACGGCTGCAGGGTGCGGCGTATTACGTCCAGCTGCGCGAGATGGGCGACGCCTTCGACCCCGGGGTGACCGAGGACGGCACGGAGTACGCACGCTCGCAGCTCGGGGCCACGGCGACCGCGCTCGCGGCCAACGGCGAGGACGGGAATTCACAGAAGAAGACCGGCACGCCTGCGGTGCTCACCCCCGCGCAGAGGCAGCGGCTGCTGTCGGGCCACTGGTCGCTCACGCGGCTCTGGGAGCAGCTGCGGGCGAGCCCGCCCAAGTTCCAGCGCCCGGACGGGTGCACGTACCACCAGCACGGGTGCCTGCGGACGTGGGCGACGGTGTGGCTGGACGTGGGCAAGACGGAGACGACGCTGCGGTGCGCGCCGGTGGACGTGCTCGGGCGGCTGCGGGCGATGGAGCAGCAGCTGTATATGCATGCGGACCTGTCATGCGCGCTCACGCCGCAGTGCAAGAGGACGGCGCTTAGGGCGCTGAAGGTCCTGGTGGAGGAGGTGGAGGAGGGCTTGGCGGACCATTTTGTCGACCTTGTCGACGCGGAGGGCGTCGGCGGTAGTGGTGGTACTCGTGCCGAGGCGTTGTCGTGAGCACGAGGGGCGGTCAGTACAAGTGCTGGGAATGCAGGGGTTTTTGCGATTGGTTAACGGTTAACCGGAAGGTCCGTCATCGATCTGTAGCATAGCTGTGTACTCTAGGTGTGTACTATATCTCGCTTAACGCCAGAAGACCTTATTCCTCGGACGTATTCACGTACATTCCCAGCGAGAAGCCGTTCTCGCTTTTGTCGGGCGGCAGAAGGAACGGCGGGTACGTCATTTGAATGGCTTTTTTGTCGTCGCTGTGACCACACACGATCGCCCTCAAAGCTACCAAGTTCCGTGGCCTCGCGGTCGGTGCTTCGATGCGTTGTGCAAGTAGTGTTTCCGAGGGTTCGACTGACGTGGTCACGTTAGAGCTCTCTTGCTGATTGGCTTTTCATGTGATGGGTGCCCTGAAGGCTATCCTGGACCCTCTCCGCGAGAGCCCCAGCCGGCGAGACTTCTCTTCGCTTCCACTCATCTCCGGGTCTGCCTTCCCTTCGGGGTGCATCGCGTTGAATAGAGTACAGCACTCGTGCCGTCATGCACGCGCAGGACACGTTGGTGAGGTGACGATGAAGTTTTGAGCTGGTTAAACTGGTTGAGCCAACTGTCATGTTGATGACGCCATGAGATTTCCGCTCTGACACTCATCGGAGTCAGCATGACACTGACAGCGCTAGCAACGGAGCGAGCACACTTGAGTATCCTCAGGTACGGAGCGAGTCCACATTCCGAGAGTTTCCGGGGACTGGTGACAGCTTGAGCTCGCTGAGCGCCACGGCAAACAGTGCAGCGAATGACGTGCACAAGATGATATCGGAGGCGTTGCTCGATCGGTCTAGGTATGGAGGGACGGTGCGGAGTTGACGCTGCTAGCATCTTACCAAGGACAAGCTCAGCTGCTGCATGGTGCTAACAGGTTTACGTCCGTGTGTCTCCCGAAATTGGGCGCGATACTGAGCGGCGAGTATGGGGTCAGAATCAAAACCACAATCACGCCGGATATGGTAACAAGGCGCAAGCGAGACGGACTCGGCGCAGGTACGCAGATTTTTGCACCCCAGAGATGGGTCGCACGCTCTGCTCACATGGAATCTGTCTATGCTGGGACGGGGAGGTGACGGACTCGGAGATAGTGGACGACCAGGGGGAGCCGCCCGGGGCTGCGGGTGGCGACATGTGATCTGGCGAGGAGATGAGGGTGGACTGGGGTAGGTAGGTAGCCGGGAGGGGGTTTGTGTGTGGTCGGCAGGTCGGTACCGCAGTGCTGGCTGGGAGTGATGTCATGGAGGTGAATATGGTGATCGAAGCGAATCGGACCTCGAGAACCAGATCTCTGGAGATGGTTCAACGTTCAGCTGCGGAGGCTGGGCGACCCTGACATCATCTGTGGGGACACACAGCAGCCAAAGCAGTACAATCCTTCTTGCACGCAGCGCGGGAGACACGGGCGCTGTGGGCTGCTAGGCTGGAGGCGGGGCTGCTGACGGCCGAGGCTGAACTGGGGGACACTCAGGGCACGTCGGGTGGTCGCCGCGCCCACGTTGCGGGGGACGCGTCGGGGATGGGATGGGGAGAGGAGTGACGTCAGGGAGAGGATTGGCGGTTTGGACTGATGATGGGGGAAGCTGTGCTGGTGGGACTGGAGGTGCATCTGAGCATCTCGCACTGGCCAGAGGCAGAGTCCCGGCATTCGGCCTCCCGATTGACGACCCCTCCTTTGGGCCCCCCGTGTCTCCACCCCATTACGCTTGCGTTTACCGCTCATGGGCGATCATACAATGCTTCCCCAAGTCCCGCCGGCTCGAGGAGTCCTCTTAAGCACCACATTCCACCTTTCCTGCTCGCCCATTTTTCCACCGCACGCGACATCTCTACCTCGTGCACACCAACTGGAACCTCATCAGTACGTCCATACCCCGCCACCAGTGTCTGCTCCACACCCTACCCGTCTTCTCGCGCCGCCCCCCGCCACCACATAGAGTCATAACCGACACAAGCCCTCCTGCAATGCGCGCGATGTACCCAGGCGCGCCCCCTGCTCCTGCGCGGGATATAACTCCCAAACCCGAGGCGCAGATCGCCTACCTTGCTCGTGGCCAATCCCATTCGCCGCTGCCTGCACATGCACCCAGCGGCACGTTGCCACACCAAGAACTTGAACGGCCGTCGTCCGCCAGCGCCAGCGTCTCTGCCCCAGGATCCGGGCCCTCGGTCTCGACCAGCGTGGGTGAGTGCTGCGTCTGCTAGTCTGCCTCACACTCTCCTTCTCGCTCGCTCGTGAGTCTGGCTTCGTGCAGATTGTTGTGTACACTGCGGCAGGCCGAGATGCCCACGCGTGCCCTGGCTCGCGTGGAGGCGATCGAGGTCGGGTCACGTGCTGCGCGGCCACGCGGGCGTGCCTTCTCGCGTTGATTTTTGGATCAAGTTGTCGCGCCGCGCTCCTTTTCTGTCCCTCGAGTTGCGCTCGGTCGCTGGCATTGCCAACTTGCCAGTGACGCTCCTTAATCCGTTTCCCCCGATCTTTATTTTCTTCCCCTTTCATTTTGCATGCTGACATGCCCGTCCCTTTTATGTCCTTCTAGACCCTGCAGCGACTCCTACTCGCCAGTCCGTCGGCCTCCCTCCCTGTAATGTCCATCTCCCTTCCTCCCCCCTCCCCGTGCTCATGCCCGTCTGGCCCCCCGCAGCTCTCCCCGGAGTGCATGACACGTCCGCCTCCGACGTGTCGCCCAACCCGGCCGCCGCTCCGTTCGAGAATAGTCCAGAAGATTTGGTCGATTTTTTGCACTTCAACCACACTACCATCTATAAGTCAGGGGATGCCACCAGCCCGTCAGCATTGAGTATGTCAAGTCCACCGTCCTCCAACCCGCCCCCCGACCCGGCCAGGCAGTCGTCCCGTGGCAGAGGTGTGTCCCAGTTCGGTCAGTCTCGTCGCCCCCCCGCCCGTCCGCACTTCCAGGCGCCCTCCGCTCTCCACTATCCACCTTCCCACCCCGCTTCCTCCCACGAAAACCGGCCGGCCAACTCTCCTGCTGCGCCCCCCTTCCAGGGCCCCCCTCCTCCTCAGTATGCCTATGACCAACGCGCACCGTATGTCGGACAGTACACGATGTCCCCACATACTTCCCTGGGCATGGTTAGTTCCCCTCCCCAGTTCGCGTACCCTCCCCCCCATCCGGGACTACACGCGCACGACCAGTCCATGCTCACCCCTCCGCACAATCCGCTAGTGGGATACTCGCCGAGCACACTGCTTCCCATGATGCAGACTCATTCGCCCGTGTACCAGTATCCAGGGCACTCCCCGGAAAGCAGCTCGTCCTCCAGCCGCTCGTTCTCCAACAGCCCTGGTATGTTCCCCACCCACGCGCGCTCACAGGCACTCCCCTCCCCGCCCCCACAATCTCCGAGCTCTGCGCCTCCCCACATTGCACCCTCCACGCTGTCTCCTCCGCACTCAGCGTCCTATTCTGGCCAGACGCCCTACTCACCCATGCGATATTCTACGCCGCCATTCGCGTATCCCCCACATTCGTTTGCTGTCTCGCCATCCATCTATGCGTCTCAGTATCCCTCCCACTACCCCCCGTACTCGCAGCCAGCCGAGCAGGAAAATCAAGGGACTTGGTGGTATCTCCCGCCGCAGCCGGGGACCGGTCATTTTGAGTCTTTCCAGAGTCCGTACGCCATGTCATATAGCTCGATCAATACACGGGAGGTTGAGCAACCTCGTTACGGACAACTCGGATCGTATCCCATGTCGCCCTCACACGCTCTAGGGCCAAGTCCCGGCCCGGGTACGTCGTCAGCAAGCCAGTCGCTGCAGTCGTCCGTTGCATCCAGTCCGCAGACGTCCGCTTACGGCCGCGTCGCACCAGAAAAGGCACCACCAATGCAACGCGGACGACCGCCAGATCCTGCACCTCCACCCGTCTCCCCGTCGAGCGCGAGCAGTCGACCAAGCGCGCTCGACCGTCCGGCCTTACGCCGCCCCTACCACCCCAATCCTCCCGCACACCGCTCCGAATGGGTCATGTGGGCAGGCAACGTGCCTTCCGACGCGACGCACGACGAGCTCTACCGATTTTTCAACTCACCGCCCTCACCCGTGTCCTCTAGCGACAGTCAGTCAGTTGGCGCGCGATCAACACAGAGTGCGCCTGCAGGACCAGCTCCGTCGACCATCACCACGTCTTCAACGTCGACAGACTCGGTGTACGGCGGAGTGTCGTCGGTGTTCCTTATCGCGCGGTCGAACTGCGCGTTCATCAACTTCCACTCGGAGCTCCACCTTCAGGCGGCTATCCGCAACTTCAACGGTGCGCCGCTTCGACCCAACGATCCGCGGTGTCCACGACTTGTTTGCCGCGTGCGGGGACGGGAGGATGATCTGAAGGCAGGCGTTGGTGGGCAGCGTGGAGCAGGTATCCACGTGCGCTGGGTGAAGGATAAGCGCGAGCGAGATAGAGAGGCAGCGCGCCGGCGGTCCGCGTCGATCTCCTCCGAGCAGGTTACGACCCCGAGCAGCTCGCCGACCGACCCGGTGCACATCATGGCAGGGTTGTCGATCTCGAGCGACGAGGAGGCCGGGTATGGGCGTCGGGTGCGGAGGCCTGAACCACACTCAAGCAGCTCAGGCTCGTACGCGTCAACGAATTCAAGCATCTTGACCGCGTACTTCCCGAAGCGCTATTTTATCCTCAAGTCGCTGACACAGGTAAGCCTGTTATTGGCATGTCACGTGATGTGGTTATCCTGACGTGAGCTTTGCAGTTCGACTTGGACTTGAGTGTAGAGAAGGGGCTGTGGGCGACCCAGCGTCACAACGAGGGGATCCTGGACCAGGCCTATCGGACTAGTAAGGAGGTGTACCTCATCTTCAGCGTAAATAAGAGCGGCGAGTTCTACGGTTACGCAAAGTAGGTCTCTCCCTTCCTTTGCGTTTGTGCTAACAAAGTCAGATACTCACGTCATCTTCTTCAAGGATGGCCGGGCCCATTATGCGCGGAGAGCAGCGGGTCTCCTGGGCTTCACGGACGGATTCGCCCCAGCGCCGCTCGTCTCTGCAGACGCCACGCGACAGCCCCACCACTGCACGCCAAAACCGCGATACGTACTTCTCGCCTAGCGAGCAGCGGTATGGCGACTCGCCGTTCCCGATGTCTCCAGAGACGCAGCCGCTGCCGCCTACTGCCTCACAGATCCGACGGGCTTTCTCGCCAGAGCGGGAGGTTGGTTCTGCGCCCGCCGAGATGCTGCAGCCCCATCGCGCACTCAGCCAGCTCAGCCAGCCCGTGGAATCGCACCCGGCCAGCTTCGACATTCACTCTCTGCGCCCCGTCGCCCCCCTCATCGCGCGCAAGCAGATGTCGCAGCCCGAGGGCATTGAGCTCGACCAGATGGCGCCCTTCCGCGCGATGCGCGACCCTCGCCCCGACGTCGACACTCTCAGGAATGCGGAGGAGGGTCAGCTGCAGCTGCACACCGTCGCGGAGGAGGACGAGCGGCCACAGCCCGATAACACCGGGAAGGGCAAGGCGGTCGACCGGCCCGGCCAGGACGAGGTTCCCTCCGGGCAACCACAGGAGGATGGGCCCGTCTGGGGCGAGTCGTTCAAAGTGGAGTGGGTCCGGACAGAACGCCTGCCGTTCACGCGGACGAGACACCTGCGCAACCCGTGGAATCACGATCGGGAGGTGAAGGTGTCGCGCGACGGCACGGAGCTGGAGCCGTCGGTTGGGCAGGCGCTCTTGGAGGAGTGGGACAAGCTGGATGAGCCTCAGCCTCAGACCCCTGCGCCGGCGCCGAACGTCGACGTCGGTCGGCGGTTGGCGGGTAAAGCGTCGGTCTCGGTGGACGTGCTCTCAACGCCGGACTCGCCGACAGCGGCGGGCCCTGCGCGCACGGGGAAGGCGAGAGAGGGCTCATGACGGACGCTCGACATCCACGGACGATTGCACGCGCATGCCTCTCCGTACTTCCACCCCCGCATTGTGCACCCCATTCCCTGACGTCCCCTCATCATCCTCATCCTCATCATTGCGTATCGCACATCGCACACACTTACACGCGCGCTCGCAGTCACACAAAACCGCAGTTCAATCATTCACGAAACGACACACTGCTGCCTACAACGCAGCACTCACGGCACCGCACGCACGCATATACACGAACGCAAGCACGCATTGCATCTTCTGTTTTAATTAGTTTTCTGTACCTTACTCACGCACCCGCCGCGGCGCGCGCCGGCCATACACGCTTACCGGCGCCGCGAGGCGGGATGGCCCCTGTCGCCTTTTTACCATACTTTGCACTGTGCCTGATGGTTTTTTTTGTTGGTTATCGAGTCGTATGACGCTGTGAGATCTGTTTTGTCGCTGTTGTCTGCGTTCGCGCTGGATCCCCACCACCTCCTTTTTATCACAGGGCTTTTTCGTTCATTAGGGTCAACTGTTGTTGCATTCTCGCACGAATCGCATCGCACCTCATCGTCTACTACACTCGCTCGCCCGTCCAGTCCACGCACATATTCCCACCCCCAGCATCGCAGATATACATGTTCGCTTCCCGCTTGCTTTCCACACACACTCGACGTACACACACTCACGCATATACACATTGAGTTTCTTTTCTACCCACCCTCGTTCGTCGCCCTCCCCGCCCCGTGACGCTTGACGCTTGTTGTTGACCACCTGTTACCTGTAGCAATAGTAGATCCCCCTCTCGCATGCATACAACACTGTAATACCTCGCATCTCATGGCATTATACACGACGCGCCGGTGTGCGCTGGGCTTGCATTTACAGACCGCCACTACCCCGGTCTTCTCGGTGACGGTCACTTTCGCCTCGTCCCTCTTTCCGACGCCACACGGAGCATGCAGGTTCTCGATCACGATCGAGTCCACTCTCGCAACGTCGCGGACGACAAACATGGCCCGGCGCGGTTGCTCGCACGTCCGTTCTTTTCGCCCTGAACAGGCACAGACGGCCGACGACCGTGTGGTTCCTGAAACAAAAAAATGTCAACGACACGAGGAGCTCTGTCGCGCAAGGCGGCCTCCTTTCGAGAAATATCGCGGCGTACAGGATCGTCCGTGAGTCGGTGTTTTCGGGTAAGCACTAGCTGGCCAATGGTTTAGCGTTTCTGTGGCGGCCCGCTGACCAAGCTCTCCTGCGTTCAAGATACTCCGTTCGCTCTCATAGCGGGGTCATGAGATGTCTCACTCAGTGTGTAGTTATTGAAGTCTCGACCCTTCCTGTGCAATCGCGATTCGGCGGGAGCCGATGGAGGGACCGAGACAAAACGATCAATATTCTAGGCCCCACTAACGTTGGTGGCAGTGCTGACAAGAATGAATGCCGCGAACAAGTCGGAGGGGCCGGCGTTCCGACCCGCGCCGAGTCGAAACTCCGAGTCGAGGGACGGTGCTGAGTGACTGGTACTTTCTGCATCCAGCGAGTGCGTTCATGTCCTCGGACGTAGAGCGTAATACGTATACGAGGCTGATTGGACAACGTGTTCGAGCAATATGTGCTATTTGAAAACCAGTCGCCAAAACCTGGAGTGACCGTGTATGAGTCAGTAGTGGTCAGCGACCTTTCATGCCGCAGTCTTCATGAATCAACGGGATTGTCGTCGAAATTCCGAATCCCAATGACGACAACTTTGCAGCTACTGGAGCATCATTCAGCCAGTTCGTGTTGGCATTGAGGATTACTCAGAAGACCAATCTCTGAAGGCCAGTAGCTTTCCGGGCTTTACCAGAGTGAGCTTAGTACTCCCTTCCGGACTGTTCGAGTATCAGTTGACGATGCGCATACTGGATAGGCTCGATGCTGGCGACGGTAGGATGCGCTTGGTCCCAGGTCGAGTCGTAACCACTGGCAATCAGGACAACCGATGGCCGTCATACAGTACAGCTCGAGACCGCCCCCCGCAACGCCATTAAGTACTTGAATGTTATACATTGTTTCCACGTCCCTCGTACCCACTTCAGGCTCTTGTGCGCGGAGAGCTCTTCCGAGACCAGCTCCTCATCAACGTTCAACGTACGTCGTACGACTTGCGTGCCATGGGCACCCTGATTTTGTTCCTGACATGGACGATGGACGATCTCCTGCACGGACGCCTTCTTCCGGCGACGAAGTGCCACACTGCCAGACAAGCGCTGATGCATTGTCAAGAACAAATATTGCTGACACACTCTCTTTCTATACGTTGTAGGCATGCCTCCGTGCTGCAGTAGGCCCTGACTACTCTATTCTGAATGAACCACAACGTAGATCGTTCTTATGTGGAGTTTCGACGTTAGCCCGAGCCGCTTAGACTTCCGCTGAATCCGTGTGGTAATTACTTACCGTCCGTCATGATATAGCACCGCGCCAATCGGTAAGTAAGTATTCAGCTCAGCACGGTCGGTGTAAGTATGCGGGCATCCCGAGTCAGCGTCAGCCAAGTTGAACCAACCTGCTTCCTACACCCCACCACTACACCATGTCCGCCAGTCGTACCACGATCAAGGTGTGTTGGATATTATTCTGAATCTATGCAGCTACTCATGTTCATGGCTGGGTAGAACACCGGCCGGTCGAGGTATACCCCTTACCGCCATTCCCCGCGGTCTTCCACTGTGGCTACGCCAATTGTGCCCACCTCAACGACGAGCAGAACCTGTCGTGATGTCTGTCTAGAAATCATCAAAAAACAACTTCCCGACTTCGAACCCCGTAACGAATTCGACATCATCACGTTAGCGTCGTCGAAATATAAAGGAGCTCGAGCCGACCTGAATGCATGGTTGGACCACATGTTGGCTGTGTGCTGCCATGCGCAATGGAGGGCGCCGTGAACAAAATCGAGGCAGTACTCCCGTGACTCCAGACGGCCAGGGAAGAGACGGATGGAATAGGGGCTTTTGGGAATAGGGCGAAGGAATACGTTCCGCTCCATTCCTCGGGGCTTAAGCTGTTACAGTGACTGTAAGTGACGCACGCGCATACTACTAACAACAGGAGCACATACCCCTGTTATGTTGTTGGACGGCCGGTCCAGGGTAGGCCGCATCCGCTCCAAGACACTCGGACGGGCTTCCGAAGTGGACTTACCAGAGTTCGTTGACGCGTGAGTGGAGGGTGAGTGGGGGCTTGGTAAACTCGCCATTGTTATGCCGGCAAAAAGGTATAGTCACGTGACCACCGCAGGGGTCGAACCTGCAATCTCCTGATCATCCGCGTCTTGCAGGTTCACCACCTGCGACATCGTAGTCAGACGCGTTGCCATTACGCCAGGCGGCCATATGATTCACATTCTTCGCTATCATCATTTGCAGCATCTTGTGGTACTCGATCACTGTAGACTAAGTAGTCATTAATCTCAGTCATGTTCATGGAATTCAAGAGTGCTAAGAGAACATTTCATCATGATCGTCATAAGCGTTAGGATGTGCTACAACACAGGTGGAAGAGCTCGTGAGGAATAGCGATACAACACCAGGAAACAAAAGATAACACGAAGACCGAAACCCAAAACATACCACCTGGACCCATTACTCTCTAAGCTTCGATCATATGCCACAGTCATACAATCAAACATGTCGGCGGAATCTGAAAAGCTTTGGTTCTTCGCTTTCCTTCTCGGCGGGAACGAAGCTCGAGTTCCCGGAAGGTTCAGTGAACCTAAGCTCGTCGTCGCGTCGGGAGTGGCCCTGGTTTGCCGCGTACCATGTCAACGTCGTGACCCCGACAGGGAAAGTATACGTCGCCTGCTGGCCGCGGAACTCGATTGTCGCAGTGACAGAGGTGGGGTCCCACGAGCCATTGGTAGAGTCGTCCCTTTATGTCAGTGTCAGCCATCGAGTGCCGCGCGACACAGGTTTACGCACCAGTTGAGGACGACCAAGCTGTACCGTAGCCAGTCGGCCGAGTTCGTGCGCGCAGTCACAAATGCGGTGACACGCAGTGCCCAGGCTGATTCGCCACTGACGGAGACCCCGATGCGCTTGCCAAAGGGGCCGTTCGTGTCCTTAGGCAGGATCGCCTTCGACGCCTGTGCCATCACGTAGACTGCAAAATCAAGCCTGAGGTTAGTCGCGGCCATCGAGGCGACGGGGCGCAAGAACTGACACTCTTGGTTGTAGCTATAGCTGCCGTCACTGTTGATGGTGACGACGGGACGACAGGGCGTGCCACAGCTGTCCGTGCCGGGGAGCTTGGGGTTACCGTTCCCATCCAGCGCGAGGGTCCACATCATACCGCTCGAGGCGTAGTGCTCTGCGGCACCAACGAAGCTATCAAGTGATGATATCAGTACTGTGTCAGAACGAGCTATCGCCGTTGAAGGAAGCATACATGTTGTCCATGTACCACTGGGGGGATGGTCAATCAGCATTGGGTCATTGAAAGCCGGTTGGACTAGGATGCAAACCTTGATGTCAGTCCACCAGTCCGTGCCATACACCCCCGAGCACTCGGTGAAGTAGATCTCCTTGTTCGGGTACGCGCTGTGGAACGAGTCCTGCTGCGAGACCGAGCCCTGGTAGCAATGGAACGCGACTCCCGCGAATGAGCTCGATGCATCGTTCATCTGCACGAACGGGACAGCGATCAACCACGTTCCTCGTATTCGAGATTGCGAGAGACACCAGTACGCACCAAAGTGACAGGATAAGCACCAGCGTCAATCCAGTTGTGATCGTACCCAATGAGGCGGGTGCTCGAGAAGCCGTTCGAGTCCATCAACGAGCGCAGTGTCTTGCCGATCTGCGCCTCCTGGTCTGCGCTGATGAGACAGGTCGGATACGTCGAGTCGTTGTTCTCGGGCTCGTTCTGCGGGTTGATAGTTGTCAGCAAGGCGGGATTAGATTGGTAATAGAAGAGGATATACCTGGATGCCGATCGCATACGCCGTGACTCCCTTGTTCTTGAACCCCTGGAGAGCCTTGAGGAGGTACTTCGCGTCTGTGGAAGTGAAACATGTGTGATCAGCGAGGCAGAGCGAGCGGGGCATGTCGTACGTACACACGGTGGAGTAGGAGGAGTCGAAGCTACCACCCTTCATCGTGCCGCTGTCTTTCATCCACCCGGGCTGCGGAGGCCGTAAACCGATGCGTGCGGGAAATATGGAGTCGGCGCCAGCACTTACTGGAGACCATGGCAGCAAGTGAACCTTCAAGTAGGGGTTGATCGCCTGGATATCCTTGAGCACCGAGAACAGATATGGCGGGGCATTATCGATGTTGAAATTGTTGAGCGAAGTGTCCCCAGAGACGTCATCGAAGCTGTACACTATCGGTTCCCGCATGATTAAGCCAATCAACCTTCCTCGACGTGAATGCGACACTCACCACTGGAAGAGAAGTCGGAGGCTCCGAGAGGTACGCGAAGGTATGACAGGCCCGCAGTTCCTGTAGAACTGTCGGTGGCTGTACTAGATATCAGCCCGGGAAGATCGCATCTATTGAGTAGTTGGTACGTACGGTTGAACAGCGAATTCAGGATCGAGTTGTAGTTGCCCGAGTTCTGGCCCTGCCCGCAACACAACCATCAGCCTCGGTCTTTCGAGCTACTGTGCACCGTAGCACATACCTTGAGCGTGTTCAGGAGTTGTGCCGATGTGTCGGCTATAGAAAGACGTTAGCAGATGTTGTTTGCTGAGAATACCCGAGCAGTGGCACGCACTGAGAGTTGCGCCATATCCGGCCATGCTCTGAAGGACTGTCGTATCATCGATCGAGATGTCGGCCGCACCAGTACTACCAGGGGAGACGAAGTTTATCGGGTTCGGCGATAAGTTCGTGTACGTGAACAGCTTGGTGCGATCCCAAGTCGTCGACCACTGCCGGTGGAAGGAAAAGAAGCGCGCGTGAGTATCGATAACCGGAGAGAACACACAGAAAAGAGAACGCACGACATCGAAAATTTGCTGGGCGACAACGACAACGGGGGCGGCAGTAAGGGCTGCTGCGCTCGCAGCCAAGACCGCCAGGCGGACCATTGTGTTGAGGCCTTTGAGAGGGAGGGGAGGGTGCGACCCGGGAGGGACAGCCCGGTGTGGCTGACAGTGCGGCGAATTTTATATCAATCCGCTCATGGAGACAAGCTCCAGCACGGCTGGGGACAACTGTCAGACGCGCCGCAGAGACGAGCGTAGCGACGGGAGAACCGATAGGCCGGAAGTAGGGAGGATCCAGGCGCTCCTGCACCGGATGGGTACGCATGCAGACACGCTGCATCTGAATGGTCGGCCATTGGGTGAGCAGCATGGAGGGCCGATTGTTGGCCGAGAAATTGTACGGACTATTCAAGGGCTAGTTGCACGTATGACCATCTGACGGGCGCGACCATATGCCATCTAGAAGGCCACAATGCATCGGGCGGGTCCAGGTATTGAACATCTTCGTCGGCGGGGAATTAGGCCTTCAGGAGATAACTGGACCGAGGATGTAGTTGTGTCTAGACATCTCCTGGAACGAGCCAATAGGCCCTAATCGCTGTGATTCATTATGCACGAGAGCTGAGTAGCTGTAGGGATCAGGTCAGCGGAAGGTGTCTCTGAGCCATTCTTTGTGCCACGAATTTGACGTCTTGCATTGAGGAGAGACGTCCAGGGGAGAGATACGACACTACGAGGCGATTGGATTTTGTTTGATGGTTGTCATGAGCTATGGTGAGCAATCCTCCCTCAGAAAGACAGGCAAGGCCGAGGGCATGGTTGACCTCGTTAAAGTCCAGCCCGTTGATTGCCACCGGTGGAACGTTGCTTCGGCGTTCTAGTCTGAGCAACACGAGGCAGTCAGATGAGGAACACGGGCGGGATTGCGTTGTCAGTTAAGCGCGGAAGCTCGTGCTCGCAAAGTGCGCCGTCGCCGTCGCTTTCATTGAAAAGCACAAGGCGATGGTGGGAGAAAGCATGGATAGGAACAAGCTGGGAACAAGCTACGCAAGGCTCGGACAAAGGACGTGGCGGAGCAAGCCACGCGAGCGCCACGCGGGACAAACACGACGCCCACGTGACCGCGAGACCGCTTGTTCGACTTGACGCGACAGCTCGAAGCGTGTTCGGCCACAGCGATTCCGGACCCCTCCACGCACACCCCCTCCACGCTTCGAACACACACCCAAACAGATCTACACAGACACGATAACACTGCGATAAGTGGCCATAGATCGAGACCTACACATAACCACCACATCCTCCCCTACACCCAAACTATCCATCCTCGATGACAGATCAAAGTCGACTCTCATATCCCAAGCTCATCGCCAACTACCTGGTGGGCCAGAAACTCGGGGCAGGCTTTTCTGGTAAGTTTCCTGTATACGATGTCTACGAAATATGTTCACCCAAACTTCGATGAAGGTGCCATCTTCATCGCTCGGAACATCCATACAAATCATGAGGTCGCTCTCAAATTGCAACCTATCAATGAACCGTGTCCAACAAACAAGTACGAACGCGCATTTTATCCCGTATTACAAGGCGGCAAGGGCTTGCCTACGCTCTGGGCCGCTGGTCAGGAGGGCCCTTGGGACTACCTCGCCATCGACCTGCTCGGCCGGAGCCTCGACTCAATACACCGCGAACTGATGATGAAGCAGGACGTCTGGGACCTCCGGAGTGTATGTAGTATAGCTGTACAAGTGGTCAGTCCCCTGGTTCCTCCTCTCTCCCCCATTCCCCATCCGCCCTACAGCAAGACGCGGGTTTTTGACTCTTCCTATATTCTTTGGCGTGTCAAAAGGCAGAGAGGTTGACGCACATTCGCATCTATGCTTCATGGTTCAAAGATCGACAGATTGCGAACGATGCACACCCGCGGCATCCTCCACAGGGACATTCAGCTGGGCAATTGCGTACTTGGGCCTGCCCACAAGACGCAGACCATCTACATGATTGACTTCGGCTTCTCAAAATTCTTTATCGACCCAAATACGAAGCGGCACATACCGGATAGCAAGGAGCCCCGCGACTTCATTGGCAACTACTGGTTCTCGTCGGTCCGGGTGCATTGTAGAAACCGAGGTATGTTGGCCCTCCTTCCGTCGTGGATTGTCACAGCAAGGCCTTGTGGTGGCTTTGTTTGAAGGCGACGAGGGCGCTCTCGTACACCATCTATGATGTTCATGGTGTCCGCCTTTCACCTTTTGGTTTATGTTCCCCCATATGTTCATCATTCAGCCGCCACCCCAGAGTATGTGGTGGGCTGACGGTGGGGTATAATTGTGCCAAACTAAGATTGCCTGCCGTAACCTCTCTTCTATCTCGTTGTTCTGCCCTTTCGTGATGGGGACAGGTTGTCTATAGCGCTTGAATTGTGGAAACGATTGCACGCCCTTCCGGAGGAGCTTCCTTCGCTTCAGCTTCTTGCGCCTAGCTGCGGCATCAATACTTACTCTTGCTTATTCATCATAGTGCCGTCACGGAGAGACGACATGGAGGCTCTCGCGCTCATGCTCATACACCTACTCACCCCCGGCGGACTGAGCTGGACCCGCAACGGCGTACCCAAGACGGACGAGGCGCACGACGTCCTCATGCGCGAGAAGCGATTGGCGCGCCCAGAGGATCTATGCCGGGGCCTACCGCCGATCTTCGAGGAGTTCTTGCGCGATTGCCGTAGACTCAACTTTAACCAGCGACCCGACTACGAGCGGTGGCTAGAAGACTTCTACGAGCTCGCGAACGAGCATGGGTACGAGGACATCGACCGCTTCATCTGGCCGTCACCATACCCAGCGGTAAGTGGCATACTTTGGGCAGACATCTGCGGTTCTGATGATATTATTCTCCTGTCCGCGGGAATGTTCTACACTATGCCGTGATCTCACGATCCAGCCGACCTACCGTGTCACCGCCGCACCCAAGCCCATGGCTCGGAGAGACTCGGGTTCAAGCGAGCTCGAAGGCGTTCTCAACGGCATCGCAGATATGCATCTGGGCGGCGGATTCGGCGACCGACAAGTGCTCGGGGAACGGCCGAACCTCGTCAACCGTGACTCGCCCGCTCCAGCAAAGGACGACGCCAAAGGCAAAGGCAAGGGCAAGCCGCCCGCCAAGGCCGACGTCATCGACCTCACGACGAGCAGCGATGAAGAGAACGCGAACACACGGGCCGGCACGGCAGCGGGAGTGCGGCTCACGAAGGCGGCGCACCTCGCGCAGCTGGCGCGCGAGATCAACGCGGCGGCGGACAACAGGGCGCTTGCGCAGCTCGTGCGCGACTTCGTGCTGGTGATGCAGGAGAACCGGTCGAAGATGCTCACGAAAGAGGGTTTCGCGGTGCTCGACGCGCTGCACAAGCAGCTCGGGGACCCGAGCGTGTTCGTCGCTCCGTTGCGGACGACGCGTGTGCGCGCGAGCCATGGCGCCGGGTCGCAGAACGAGAACAGCTCGGGGGCGGGGGCCGAGCGCGAGACGCGCCAGGGGAAAATGAACAAACTCTGGCGGCTCGCCATGGACGTGCGCGGGGCGGGGAGCAACGCGCAGCTGGCGAAGCTCGTGGCCGAGTTTGGGGCGGTGATCAATAGGAGCAGCGGGCGGACGGTCACGAAGGACGGGTTTGGGTTCTTGAATGGGCTTGCGGCGCGCATTGAGGCGTTGTCGTGAGTGTGTTCTGGAGCCCTGCCGGCTGGTGGTATAGAGGGGTTACAGTAGAGCTGCCCTGGACATGATGGACGCTGAGCGGTCATTTAGCTATTGCTGTGAGATATAGTATTGTAGTGTTTTGTGTTTTGCCTTGTACATCTTGTATGCATCTATCTACTGGAGTCGTTTGGGAAATGCTTCGCAGCATAGTAAGGGCGGAAGAAGTGCGTGCCCGCTCGTTGTATAGGGTCCGCCTGGGAGCCCAGAAGAATGAGTAGTAACGTATGTAAGTACCGTACACCGGTTGATCCTAGGAGAACGAGGAGCACTCGTCTCGTCTCGTACACATCCCACCTCGACCCTGTGAGTGCGAAGCCACACATGACCCACATCCAGCATGCAATCCTTGCACTGTTGCAGATACTCGTGACAAGGGTCCCCAACGTCGATATCGCCGCAAACTTCACAAGACGGAAACCGATGCACATACCGGTGCGCATTGCGGACGCCCACGCCCACTCCCCCGTCCTGGAGCGGAAGGAGGGCTTCCGTCCAAGGCCGGCCTTTCATCTGCGCGATGCTTCTGGCTCCGATAGACGTTTCGCTACCCCATATACCAGTGCTGCTCTGCGCTGCTAGCTGCAGTTATCTCTCCAATGCGATACGCATGACCTACGGGAGTCCGGGACGATCGGAGACGTCAATCATGAATGGGCCAAGTGTGATTGGGGCGTTCCGGCTCATGAGAACGATGCGCACCCAGTTCTCGCAGGATGATTGAGGTGACATCGGAGATGGGGAAGAAGACCACAAATATGTCTGGGGGACTAACGGAGATGTGCATTGAAATATTCATGAAGCGAGAGAAGCTCAAGTAGGGTGCGTGCCTAATTTACTGCGTACGTATACCGCCGGTTCTTGGGAACCCGATGCCGTTTGACAGGTATATCGTGACGGCGTCTTCGTGGGGATCCAGTGGACATGGATGGGCATGGTGGAACTTCTGTCTATGTGACGTTTCCCCGGTGGGCATCTATGCGCGCGCTCGGCTTTATTGCTGGCGGCTGAAGGCGGCTGGAAGCGCGCTCGCCTGGGGTAAGCGGCAATGGATCTATTAGCCTGCAGCAGACAACGATGAAAGGGACGATATGTATGCCTGTACAGTACTTATCTAGAGTCTGAGTACGTCAAAGCAGCAGTGAATGGCTGGGTTTGTGCAGGCAATGCACGGTCGTGGAAGAGGACAAGGTTGGGGGCGTGCATAGAACTCGAGAAAATGAGGACATGGACGGTTCGAAGGGGGTGCTGCCGTGGCACGTTTATGTGCATGTCAAGCAAGGTCAGGCATGAGACCGACAGCACGTTCGATCCAGGGCAGCGATGATCGAGCGCTAGTAGACAACGCGGGGCTTGGCGGAGCGTATCTCCCTGTGCTATCTCCTCTTCCTCCACCGTCGCGTTGCGACCGCTTGATGATAATTCATGCGATGGGTTGAGGGCCCGACGCTGAGGTCCTGAGGGGCAGGAGGGACAAAGGGAAGATTGACATGCCACGCACCAGACGCGGATACATACATAGTCGGACGACATCCTCGAGCGCCGAAACACATCTGCCACATCACCATGCATTGCAACGACAATGCCGGAGACAAGGAACGAGCAGATCTTGGGATGTCCGTCGATTGTTGCCCCGGCGAAAGTCCAACGGGGTGACGGCGCGACGTGCTGCGTGCAGGGTCCTCGGTCGGCAGCAGGCCGAGGAACGGAACAGCGTTCTTTGCAGAGTTCCTAAATAGCTTCCCAGGACTTTGTCGCGCGCGGCGTTGGGGTGCAGGCGGGCGCAAGGGATATAAGCTGGGATTCGGAATGTGTCGCTGTGTAGCTTGCCGAGGGACGGGGGAGGAAGGCAGTCTGGGCGTGGCCAGATAGCAGCAGACAGCCCTGGACCAGCGTCGAGCAAAAAAGTTGCGGAAAGTGGGGAGAGGACGTGTCGAGCCGAATCGAGGGAAAATGATTGGGATGGCGGCGTTGGCGTTGAATGACCCCAACCGGACGTGAAGGCGGCTCCCCCGGAAAACCCCGCGCCTAACCGATCCCCCATAAAAAGTCGGCTATGTCGCCTCTCCTCCTCGCCTCTCTTTCCTCTCTCCTCTCTAGACTCAGTGTCCCTAGACCGCCGCGGCCCCCTCCCGGCTCTGACCCTGCCTGTCTTTTCCAAGGCCTCTTCGCCCAAAATGTCGACAAAGGCTGCGTCCGCAAGGACCACCGTCGAGCAGACCCCCTTCGTGATCCCGGACTTGCCAATCAAGGATCTCCTCTCCGCGATTCCGTGAGTCCATCCACCTCCACACGCCCCATAGCTCGTGTTGAACCCCGACGGCGCACAGGGCGCACTGCCATAAGCGGTCTGCCATCCGCTCCGGGAGCTACATGTGAGTGCTCTTTTCTACGCGTCATTGACGTGTCATCGCGCGTCATGCTCATTTTACTCCTAGAGTGATGGATGTCGCGATCATTGGCGCCATCTGGAAGGCCACCACTCTCCTCGACGCGTTCATCGCCCCTGAGAACATCGCGCTCCCCCACCCTTACCTCTACCCTGCTGCGCGCTTTGTCCTCTGGGCGTTCTACACCTTCTTTGTCGGTCTCTTCGCAACCGGCCTCTGGGTCATTGCCCACGAATGCGGACACCAGGCTTTCTCTGAGAGCAAGACCATCAACAACGCCGTCGGCTGGGTCCTTCACTCCGCGTAAGTAATAAAGTTTGCTCTGTGGGCGCCTTCGCGTCTCCCACTTTTGCTATGAGCGTGTAACTGACATGTGATTATTGCTCTTGCCGCGATTGCGATTGAATTCGCTCTCTGCCCTCTCCGAAACTAGGCTGGGTGTGCCTTACCACGCGTGGCGGATCACCCATGCTCAGCACCATGCCGCGACCGGCCACATGACCCAGGACCAGGTTTTCGTCCCCCGGACCCGTTCTGAGCTTGGCCTTCCCGAGTTTGACCCGTCTAAGGAGGATCTTGCTGGCTCCAGCGTAACGGAGGAGGTCAAGAGGGAGCTCTGGGAGGCCCTTGGCGACTCTCCCATTGGCGCCGTCTACGGTTCTATGCGTTACCTTGTGCGTATCTTTCGTCATGGGATCGTAACCGCATACTGACTTAATTATGTGAATAGCTCGGTGGCTGGCCGGCATACATTATCCGCAACGCATCGGGTCAACTCCGCTACCCTGAGGGTACTAGCCGTACGTCCAATCGAATTCTTCCTGTTCGTCATGATTGGTTAAGCATCTTCCGAAGACTTCAACCCCTCCGCGGTGATGTTCCGCCCCCACCAGCGTGGTCAGATCATCATCTCCAACATCGGTATCATGCTTTGGCTTGGTGCTATCGGCGTGGCTATCAATCACTTCGGTTTCTTGGAGGTCTTCCGCACCTATCTCGTTCCCTACCTCTGGTACGTCATCTCTTCTTCAGTAAGTGGCATGCAGATCTCTAACACCATGGTCCCAGGGTGAACCACTGGCTCGTCCTCATCACTTTCCTCCAACATACCGACCCACTCCTGCCCCACTACCGTGCCTCTGAGTTCACCTTCCCTCGTGGTGCGCTCGCGACCCTCGACCGCAACCTCCTCGGTGACCTCGGCAGCGTCATGGGATGGCTCGGTGCCTTCGCGACCCACGGTATCTCTGAGACGCACGTCCTCCACCACGTCTCCAGCAAGATTCCCCACTACCACGCATGGGAGGCTACCGATGCTCTCCGCAAGCGCCTTGCGCAGAACGGCATTCACCTCCGTGGGCGCCCTGGAGGCTGGGCTGAGGTCTACCGTGTGTTCAAGGAGTGCAAGTTCGTTGAGGATGAGGGCGACATCCTGTTCTACAAGAATGCGCACGGTCTCGCGGCGACGCGCCCCATCTACACGGACAACTCTGCGAGTGACTCGGGTATCGAGATCCTCGACAAGGACGCGTAAATATACGCGTTCCTCCGTTGTGTCGTCCATCTCCCCTCTCACTCGCATTGCTATCACCGCTGTAGTTTGTCGCATTTACCATTCGCCCTCCCCACTCTGGTTCACCCTCTGCCTGACACGACCCCATTCACGCTAACTGTCACGCATTACTCTGATAAATCGCTCTCTCGCCCTGTTCAACTTCTTCACGATTGGAGTAACCGCGCCCTGGTGGATGCAGTCAATCTGCGAGCAGTCCTGCGGATAATGGGGTTGTACGACGTAGAATGAGATAGAAGTTACGGTTCTTAGGTTAGAGAGCGCAATAATGATTCGGAAGTAAAGGAAACATTCGTGCGGAAGTACCTTTGTTGTCGTCACCACATTCCCGTTGATTTTTCCGCGTCCTGCCATTGGGCTGGGCGCTATGTATCCGCCGCACGGGAACACTACGAAGATATGACCATTTTCTGTTCCGGGAAATGCCTTGGACATGATTAGTCCAGATGTTGAGTTGTCTGTAGGTTTTCTGGCTAGCCTTGCTTTCACATCCCTAGAGGGCATACGTGATGGTTATCGTTACTCACTTGGAAGGAGAGTATATACTGATATAGAGTTTCGTTTCGACTCTTGACAGTCGGAAACGATGCCTTCTTCGCAGTGTCCGGACGATGTGTGGGCGAGCGAGCGAATTGGCAGCTGAGAGCGGTCTTTGGAAGGCATCCCATCTCACACACGATGTAAACGCCAAAGAAAAATGCCATGGAAGAGTTACAGAGTACTGCCTAGATTTTGGGATGGCATGTAGCATACGTCGTGACCGCCTCGATGGTCGTCCTGCAGCAAGGGCTTGGGGTGTGCGGGGAGATGATTCATACAACAAACAGCATTGCAACGTGGAAGCGAGAGGGAGAGTGCCCAGACCAACAAGGCGCGAACCGAGCGCGCGCGATCACCAACAACCCACACTCCTGGAGACGGGATGGCGGGGATGACGGGCGAGACGAGACGTCTACTCCTCGTCCTCCTCCTCCTCTTCCTCCTCCTCGTCCTCCTCCTCGTCGCGGGCAGCCTCGACGACGGCGGTGGCGATACGGTCGAGGTCACGCTGGCCGTCCTGGGAGATGCGGCGGCCGCCGTTGTCGGTCTGCTCGAGGACACCGATCTTCTCGAGCGACTGGCAGATCTTGCGCTGCACGGACGCGGAGCTGTCGGCGTGGTGCGAGGGGCGGTTGCCGCGCCGCTTGGCACCGCCGTGCAGCTTCGTCAGGGCGCCGATGCCAACGTCTTTCCGGAGGTAGATGTGTCTTGCGACGGCAGCTGAGAGGCGAAGTACGTCGGTTCCGGAAGTGGATAGCGATGGTGAAGGGATAGGAAGATTCGTGGAAGAACAGAATTCAAGGATTCACGGTCAAAGGTTGGGGGTAGGAAAATTTTGGTGAAAGTCAGAGATCGATACAAATCGCAGAAGTCACAGAGAATACGGACCTGCGCGGACGTAGTACCAGTCGGGGTCATAAGGGGCGAGCTCCTTGAAGGAGCCGGTCTTGACGAGGTCGACCCAAGTCGGCACCTCGAGCTTGCCCGAACGCTTGAGGTGGGATGCGTATGCAGAGATGAAGGCCTCCGCGCTGTTTCACACCAACACACGTTCAGCCATAGATTTCTTGTACGACCAGAGGCAAAATAACGCACCTGATGTCTCGTACGCCCGGCATTTTGTGTGGTGGGGAAGAAGAAGAGAGATTACCTTGAGGACCGGCGGGAGAGCGGCGGGCGCGTCGTTGGCGGCGGTGTGTGGATTGAGGCGAGAGCGGCAAAATTGAGTTCGAAGCCAGACAGCCGTTCTGTGCAGTTCTGTGCTTAGTCAGCAGCCCCTCCATCGAGGCGCCCGTCGAGCTTCCTCTGTTTTTGTCTCTTTCCATGGCCCGGTATACAGCATTTAGAGTATCTCGTGGGTTCAACACAATCGTGCATATTCGATGCTCTTTCTGTGTTATGTAGCTGCCGCATGAATATCTAAATCTGTACTTACAATCGTTTCACGAAGGGAGCCTGGGCAGGAGCCTGGTACATGTAGGAGAGCTGCTGTATAATAATAATGTCTCTACGTAGCACAGCCGCCACATGTAACATCGTGCTCGACACTTTTCGTGCTGTACCCACGAGAATTGAAACACCATTTCAGTGTCACTTCTGCGCTTTCCCTCAGATTACCGTGCCATATTACTTCTCGTCAGTCAAGGTGCAATTCCTCCCAACATCAAGGCTCTTGAACGGTGACCAACCCTTTCAGCTTGCTCTACTGTGAGTCTAAAGGCTGACGACAATCGTACATAGATGCCCTTGTTTCTCTCTATCCCCCAGACAGGATCATGCGAGGCTCGCGGATCTTCGAACCTGAGACGCTCGGCCTGCTGCGAAACCTTCTAAGTTTACTTGACGCAGGAACGGCAGTGCCTCATGACTGTTTCTCATCTGCTTGAGCCCACGAGCTTCACGCTTCACCCCTCTAGGTATGCAGCTGGGACCTTTGCGGCGCGGTGACGTCCCCATGCGGTGTCCCGACCACGATACTGCAGCAGTGAGTGTCATGAAGAATAGTGACGTCCAACCTGATCCCTCACGGAGCCCTAGGATACAGCAGTGTCTCGTGAAAGAATCGATAATTCAAACATCTTGACCGCGTTGAACACGGACGTACACCTCCATGTCATGTCCTTCCTGCCCGCCGTCAACCTCTCGTCCCTTCTCCGGACTTGCCGGCACTTCCTCGAGATTGGGACCCCCTCTCTATGTCTACAGGCTGGAAATGAGCCAATCGAGAGTGCGCAACATACCCTTTCCTTCCGCGACTTCCTGCGTGTCGGTACTCCGGAGTCGCGAGACTCGCATGTCGTGAGTCTGTGGTTTCGTCTCCCCGAACGATCGGGTTTCGACACCAGGACAAGCACCTCACAACGCCCGGAACACTGGAATGCTGTCCTCACTATCCTCTACAATTGCCGAGGATTGCGCAGTCTGCGGATCGATACCTGGGACATCCGCATTGATCCAATCATCGTCCTGAACGCTGCCCTGACCTCGCTGAAGTCTCTTGAGGATCTCTCGATCGCGCTCACGCCAGACCTGGCAGAAGAACTTCTAAGGCTCTCACTCATTGGACTGCGTCGACTGTCGATCCAATGGCCAAAGTCAGAGCGATCGCTCGACTTGCGACGCACTATCCTTTGGAGCATCCGGCCCCTCGCTAAGACACTCGTGGAACTCAACAATGTCATTCCCCGCGATGTCAAAACAAGGTTCTCGTTGGTGCACACGCTTGGATTGGCGATGGATCGTAGCGCAACCCTTATTCACGATGCTGTCCGCACGTTTCCAAACGTCACCCGCCTCACCCTGCACTCCGCACACCATCATCGGTGCCATTGGGATCGGGAAGGACCAGCAGAGGACAACGCGTATAGGAAAGAGAACAAATCTCGTTGGTCCTTGGACTACCCCCGCGCTTGGCCATCCCTCACTGCTATGTGGGCGGAGGACTTGTGCGGGGCGTACTGCCTGGGCATGGTCCGCTCCGTTCGGGCTATGTCGCTTCCCTTGACCCTCGACTCGAGGTTCTACATGCTCCCGACCATCGTGGCAGAAATGCAACCGAGGTTCCTCGAGCTTCGGGTCGACCTAGACGATCCCAGGATCTGTACCGGTATCCTGGACCGTCTACGGATGCCGAATTGGAGTTGGCTCTCAGATCCAGCGAATGCGTCGCTGTCGCACTTGACGTTGGTTATGGAAGGCCTGGATCGCGTACCGGTGTATGCAACGTATCACACCGAGGCGAAGCTCGTACTTGTGAGTTGATCCTCCTTCCGATTGCCGTTCGAAATTGACTGGCAGCTGTCACTATGTAACGCGTGCAGGAGGGTTTCGCTCTAGCCCTGCGCAACGCTTTTCTCACGCACTTGCTCCTGCGGTACCCAGGCCGCCAGGATGTAGAGGCCATCTCCGCTGATGCGCTGCTGTGCGTGACTAGACTAGCGAAAGCATCGCCGACCTTGTGCTGGATCGGCGTGGAAACCATCGCCGCAGGATTGCTTTGTTGGGATGTGTCGCGCACACAGGTTGCAGGCGAGACAGATCAAGACCAAGCAATGGATACGACTTTGGTCAAGATGCACGGAGAAATGGGTGCTAGAGTCCTTGAGCGAGAAGGCATAGACCAGTTCAGATACGTGAGGTTGTGAGGGACTCCATCAGCAAGTTGGTGGCCGATCAAGCCTATGTACGTACTTTCGTTGTTGACGTCTGGATTTCATTTTGCCTGCATCGTCACCCAACCCGAAGGAGTACGCCTCTGTCCAGGGAGCTTTTATTGCGCTAGTACGTTGTACGAAAAGGGCCATGTCATGCCAAACAAACTAACATCTCGTCGTAGGTTGTTGTTTCTTTTAAGGCTAGGTCAGCTGTAGTACTATTTCTCCGATTTACATGCTGACCTCGTACGCGGTATAGTTTTAGTTTATAGGGCACGCAGGAGTAAGCAAACTTATGTGGCTGCAGGTGGATGAGCCTCCTGTCACGACACACGAGCCTGCCAGATCATCATGATGCCGGGCGGTTTGTCCTCGAATAAGCATCTGGTGAAGTCTCCCCTTCTCCAAATTGGCAATTGCGCAGGATAGGATGCTATTGACACACCGCTGTGAAGGTGAGGGTACCTCACGGACAGCATTCTGCTTTATTTCATCTAGGGAAGATCAAATTCGCATAGTGGGCATGAAGGCCGTGCGCGCCAGTCGCCTACTCTCTCATGCGGCCAGACTGTGTATTGATTCCACATATTTCGTCGCGGTTCAGACATAAGAACAATAAATAGCATAGGCTGTTCATGATGAACACTGACTGCGCTATATGTTTTTCAGGTTCGTAACACCTTTCTGCGGGGATTGCGGGTAATACCAGTGAGTGGCATGCCGTCATCTACAAGCCCATATCTTATATCTCCCGCTTAGTCCCATGACACAGCCTATGACATGTCCACGCCGTGGAAGATATGCGCCCCAGAAGCTGACCGCAGTCGCAATCACCGATGGGCTCTGGCCATGACTTCTAATATAAGACGCGATCCAGTTCAGAGGAGACGAGAGGCGTTCGCTCCTCGCCCGTCCTTGTCCCGCTGAACGTCCCTTATCAGCACTACTATCGACCTCTTCTGAATTCACTCTGACGATGACCGACGTGATTGTTACCGGGGCGATCTCTACGATCGCTGGGACCGCGCTCGCCGCTGGCACTAGTGTTGCTTCAAGCTTTGCTAGTGCTAGTGCTACTGCGTCGGCAGCGAGCTCGCAACCCATTTACCAAGGATCGGGTAGCCCCAGTAATCCCTCGGCGGACCTTATTTACGCCTTCCTCATAGCGTTCGCCGACATGTTTTATGCGGCATTGGGGGCTTTGGAGATTGGCTTGGTGCTGGCTGCAATGTGAGTTCGTCTCCTGTAGCGGAGGCATATGTCGTATCTTCTAAAACCAGCGTACGTCAATAGCACATTCGGCGTTATGGCAACGAAAGCGATTAGTTATTTCCGAGGTAACTCATCGGACGGGGCTTTGGTGAAGACGACAGTGAGTGCGATGTATCCACAGGAAAGAATTGCATCTCATTGGCGATTTGATGACCTCAGGTTGCTGTTATGGTGTAAGTACACATGCGTCGGTCGCCGAGTTGCAAAGGGAGCATGTCGCTGACAACGATGGGTTACCGCTAGGCTGATCAACGTCATACAAATGGTTGCGACTATCCATGGCACGTACACGATTGTGATCGTCAACTTCGGTAGCCTCAACGACTTTGTTTCACCGGCAAAGCATGTGTCACTTCTGCTGCTACCGCTGGATCTTTGCTTACCTCTGCATGTTTGTCTACACAGGAGTATCATGGTAGGGTTCAAATTCGCCTTCTATCAGCATGAGAGCAACACGCTCAAGTAACACAACTTTTAGCCTCAGATCCTGTTCACGGTGCGTCCGCGATGATCTACGTTGGACTTATATCCAACCTGACTGTGTTCTCGTCCAGACCCTCACGGGATGCATCGCTCAAGCGTAAGTCAACATCATCCTGCCGTTATCTACCCTTGCTGAACTGTATCATAGATTCTTTGCCTTCAAACTTCATGCCAGTGAGTGGGAGTCCGAAGTTGGTGTCACCAGCGACATCTAACATTCTCGGGAAGTCAAGCGTCAGCTCTGGTTCACGATGCTCATCGTAAGTTGCGATTCCGACGCAGAAGTTCACAATGGTTGATGAAAGTTGTTCATCTTGCAGCTGTTCTTTACGGTCGTGCAACTCGGTGAGTCCGGTTTCTTTCGACACACGAGTCGCTGCAACTCATCCTATTTAAATGACAGCAATCAGCATTTGTGAGTTGATCTCATGCGTTTATGTATGTCGTGTTGCGCATCTCATCCGAGTGATCAGACGCTTTCGTAGTGCTGTAAGTTCTCGAGATGCATTCCAACAAAGTGTCCTGCGTACTAAACCGATCCAGGCTTACTGTGAACAACTTGTCGCTTCTCATATTCGATATGGGCGATTGGGTGGGTCCTCTGCTCGTCATCATCTGTCGTATGGAGATTCATTCATATGATCTCTGCAGTGGCCTATGATTGCGACCTACTCGATCTCACTGCCAGTCAACATCGTCATCGCGGCTGTTGCGTACGTCTGGATGCAGAAGCCGTATGTGCTTTCGAAGTGCGTTAAGATGATCTCGCGGTATACGTAGATGGGCTGAGGCAATCTGTCCAGGCATGGAAGGACGACGTTCATGAGTGAGCTCGAGTACTGGACTGTCAAGAGCTTGTTCTTCTGCGGGTGAGTCCATCTGATGAATCAATCACTGGCAATGGAATGCTGAGATAACGTTTATCGCAGATTGGTCTCTCTGTACAATGCCATCACGGTTGGGATTGGCATGGGTAACATGCTCTGGATGGCTGGTACATTCGTCCTCGGGAACCGTACGTCGATCTTCAAGGCCGTGTTGTTCTTGCGGATCGCTGACATGATGTGGTTCATCTAGTGTATACTATCAGCGTGCTTTTGACGTGAGTATCGAGCAACCGTTGCCGCCGCCGCTTGAGCTTGGTTCTTAACATTGTTTCCCAGCTTGGACTCTCGCATGCTTGCAATCCCTGTTGCCGCCAGTCCGAGTCCCCGTGCCATCCCGCAGGTTGCCCTCTCCGACCGGGCTTCGGCGACTACCCTGACTGACGACATGGCTACATGGGAGGACATGGTGAAGTCTCAGGCTATTCAAGCATCTCTGACCACTGCTACAAAGGTCCGTCTTCCTCGAGATACTAAGTCTAGTCCGCTAATGTGACCGATAGGAGGCCGACTTGCCTGCGTACGCTACCGGATACCACGTCAACGACGGCGCGGTGAGCCCAGCGGTGTCACTTTCCCGCCGAGTGCAGTATGCTGACTTCCTATGCAGGTTTAAACCGAGCTACGGCTCGCCCCCAACGGTACCGCCAGCTAACGGCCACGCGCTCTCTAGATGTCTGCTATGTCGCTTCACGTCGTCACGGACTACTGTATGCATATCCTTCGGACACTTTACTACTAAAAGCTGTAAATAAATCACTTACGAATGGAACGTCTCACGAGTTGTTATGTATGTATCTCTGTCAAGAGTGCCCGTAGCTGTCCGCAAATATAATGCGCGCAGTACAACCGGGACGGTGTGCACTCCAGGGATTTGGTTGGGGAAGATCACTACGAGTTCTTCTGATATTATAATGGTAACATCGAGTTATATCTGACAGATCACCACAACCACCTGGGTGTACAAAGAACACAGTGCTACTGCTTCCCTTCAATAACGAACTTGAGGTGCCCGCCCTCAGGGATGACGCGAACCTGCTCCATCGTATCAACGATGAAGTGCGCGCCGCAGTTCTCGATCTTTGACCGCTCGTGGCTCGTGCACACAGCAATGACAGTCGCACCGGAGGCGACTCCCGCCTTGATGCCAGACGGCGAGTCCTCGAACACCACGCAGCGCTTCGCGTCAAAGCCAAGCTCAGACGCAGCGAGCAGGAACGGATCGGGCGCGGGCTTGCCAGCCTTAAGACGCTTGTCGCAGGCGGTGATCGTGACCTTGGGAGGGGTGATGCCGACACGGTTCATACAACCGTAGGCTGTAAAAGCACCTGATAAGCGGGTGTTCGACAGAGGCTCCAAGCAAGAGACGGACTCACCATAGGTCTTCGCACCGGACGTCGCGACGGCGTAGCGGCCCTTGGGGATCGAGTCCATGAGTTTCTTGACCCCAGGGAGGATGCGAACAGAGCGGTCCACGGCTGCAGCCTCGATCTGCCACGCCTCGAACATGTGCTTGGCCTCGAGCACCTCCCTCCAGTGCTCGGTCACGTCGATCTCCTCCATGAACACGTCCTCGCAGCAGGCGCCCTCGGAGCTGAGGAGCGAGAGCCTGTTGCTGACTCGGCGGACGAACGACGAAGGGCGGCGGGCGTCGGTATGGTAGGCACCGAAGGATGGCGCGCGGGACGAGTTTGAGCTCGTCGAACTGCCGGTGATGAGGGCAGGGGTGGCTGCGCCCGAGGAGAGAGGGGATAGCTCACGGGACCCAGGGCCGTGTTTGGAGAAGGCGTCGGCGAAGAACAAGATGGACTCTTCGAACTCCTGGACCTCAGCCTCCATCTCGTGCGCCTTGATGTGCGGCTTGAACTGGGCGAGGTTGTCGATGGCGCGTTTGCCGTGGGTAGCGGCGATGAGGAAGGCCGGGTCCTGCCCGATGTCCTTGGCGACCTTGCCCCATGCGGCTTCGACGGCGGCGATGGAGTCGGTGAGGGTGCCGTCCTGAGAGAACGTCAGTCGTTGAGCAGAATGCAGTGACGAGCGTCATAGTTCGCACCATATCGAAGAGGACGGCATCAGCGATGAACGTTGCCTGAACGTTGCTCAACATTGTGCTGTGATACACTTAATGCAAGAAGTGGGATGTGATGGAGGGGATGATGAAGGGAATGAAGGGATGGGGAGAGGCGAGGCTGCCCTTACATGCATCTCAAGCCTCCGCCCAGCAAAGGGAAGCCTCTGGCAGCCGCATCGGACTGGACTCAAATGCAGATACTACGCATGTACCCAAATCCGTGGATACATACCCCAAATAGTCATATCGATTCAGAACGAGACTGACCGCTCAAGTCGCCAGCCCGTGGTGACCCGAGTCTGACTTGAAGCGAACTCGGGGCTATGGCATCGGACAGGGGGGGCTTTTTCGGTGCAATCTGCGGGAGGCGAGAAAGCCCCGCGCAGCGGTTCAGGATGCCACTCCGATCAGTAAAGGAGCGTACTGCAACGAGCGTCTGGATTGCCACCACGAGGCTACCAAACGTTGACGAACTGCGTATGATTTCGTCTGATCATATAGATTCTGTTTCGGAGAGGGACGGAGTAAGTTTCCACCTCGTGAGCATCAGGTGTGACATACATACCAGTAAGCTCAATGGAAGATTCCGCTCATTTGCGCATGCGCACATGAGGAGCCCTCATGCGGGATAGTCGTGTACAGTAGAAGTGCAGACGCACGCAATCGGAGAGACAATCGATAATGACGATGATATATCAAGTGCGAGAGATGGATGGATACAGCACAACAACTGAGATCTCGGACACAGACCCACAATCACAACCACATACGAGAAGAGCTTGGGAAGGAAGAAAGATGAACGTTCGAGTGGATGTGTGATGTTCGCTTGTGTGAACGGCGCGATGTGGATGTGGATATGGATATGGGTGGGGATGGAATTGTGAATGCGAATATGAAAGGGAGCAAGCCAAAACAACAACAATTGCGAGGCCGACAAAACAATGTTACCGAACGTCCATGAGGAGGCGATATGTGGAGAGCTCGACAGCCAAACACACGGGGACTCGAGATTCGGATGCCGCAGCCTCCTTTCCGTCTCTGCTCCATCCTTCGCTGATCCCGCGACATTCGGAACGGCATGAAGTACAAAGACGGACGACAGTGCCGAACCGCCGACGCTGGTAGCAGGTGCAGAAGAAAGAAGGGCAAGAAGTGGAGGACGGACGAATATCTATGCAAACAAGGGGGCGCGGGCCGACAACCAAGAGAAAGCGCGGGCATAGGGATCGAACACCGCTACGGGTATTCGAGGAGCTGGGGGTATGCGGGGGGTGGATGCGATGGGATACGATACAGTTACAACTTGTGTTTTGTTTTCTTCTTGTCTGTCATGACATGCGTGCGCTGGATACGAGGGGCGTGAGCGGTGGTGTAGCGGCCGGGTGAGGACAAGGACGAGGACGTCTATAGGATGGCGAGCTGATCAGACACACTGCGCAGACAGGACAAGTCAGCGCAGCGAGCAGATTTGCGGCGCCACACGCATAACAGGGCGGATAAATATTCCCTGCAGGGAAGACCGGGGGGGAGGTGGGTGGGACGTCTGGTGGCAGGGCAGACTTCCCTCTATGGAGTGCACGAGACGTCGGGGCAAGAGCCTTGAAGCCTCAAGCATGGAGCAACGAGGTGCCGAGTCTATGGGGCAGCCGGAAGGGAACAAGGGACATGTAGGAGCGAAACGGGCATATATGTCCGAGGCCTGAACCCAAGAAGTGTCATGTCGGCTTGTAGTAGATGGTGGTAATATACTGGATACCCTGTGTCAGTTGCTGGGTTGCGCATATAGTGACAAAACTCTGGAATACCTACCTTCTTCCTGTATCTTGTCGTATTCGCAACGGCCAAGACTCCGTTGCGGATCGCGCTGGTACTGAGGTGGTGAAGCACGACGTGCGATGGTACTGGCAACACACTAGCATCGTCGGAGATACCAGGCCCATCCCATGGTCTGCCTGTGGGCGCTGCAGGCGGGGTTGGTGGACCGGTCGGTTGCTGCTGAACAAGCATCTGGGTCACGTCCGTGCCCGATGCTGTCACAACAGGGAGGTGTAATGGCGGAGGAGGGGCGGCTGCACCGCTCGGCCCTGCACCATTCTCGTCTCCCGCGCCGCCCTCTGCAGACGTCATACCCAACCCCTTCGCACGCTCGCGCTCACGCCTTTGCCGCTCCTTATCACGGCCTGAACGACGCTTATCGCGCTCAGCGCCAGTTGTGCCGTTGACGGGACCAGCCATTGCTGGCGGGCGGACGTTCAGGATGAGTTTGTCCAAGTGGCGAGGCAGAGCGGGGGCAGGTGGGATGTTGGGCGTCGGAACCCCGCTCGCCGAGGACGTCGGCGAGTCCGCGACGGCGAGATAAGCTTCTTCCTCGGCAGCGGCAGCGATGAGTTCGCGAGGGATTTCTGTCGTCCAATGCGTGTCCTTGGACTTGCTTCCTGAACCTCCCACGGCCGTGGAATCTGACCAAAATGAATTGAACTGATTCGGATGTGTATGGTGAGGGCTTGCCAAGGGAGTCGCGAGCGTAGACTGTTGCGGGGAACTAGAGGTTAACGGCGCGAGGACGGCTACATAATTCGCAAGCGATCCATCGACGTCATCGACTGCCTTTGGGTAGTCGTTGGACAGCCTGATCTGGTCATCCACTATGAACTTGAGATGGTGCGTCCCAGGAAGAAGAGGCACAATTGCCCAGAACGTTTTCGTCTGAGGACTGTGGCATAGGGGTTCTCGTTGGCGGAAGTAGCAGACGAGATAATGGGTTACTCACTCAAACTCCATGGGCTGCCTTCCCTGCCAGTTATCGTGCCCGGCGCGCATTAGCACAACCTTGTTGGCCTCTCCACGGTATACGATCTTGAACTGAACGGGCTCCAGTTTGTGACCATCCTCTTCGGCCTTGTGTAGGGCTAGGGGTATGGTAGAATGCACAACTTCAGGGATGAATTCACCCTTCAGGGGCAAGTCCGTTCTTGGCGGGGAATCCTGAACGGCAGACTGGAAGGAGCGGGTGGACGCGAGGGCGCTGAGAGAGGACTTGTAGCGTGAGCGGCCATCTGCTATGCGGTCGATGCGTGCGGCTGAGGGCAGATTATTCTGAGGCCGGAACGTCTGCGGGGCGGGGTTCGCAGAGGTAGGGATGGGGATCGGCGAGGACGCGCGGGGGCGCCGATTTCCCGGATGGGGAGACGAGGCTGGGGACGAGGAGGCGGGGGTGAGAGTGAGGGACGCCAGATCGGGCAACTCAAGGGATCTCTTCTTGTAGCGGAGGGAACGGTGAACCCTGTGGGAAGTGGAGGAGGGGTTTGGGCTGCCGCCGCGGATGGGGGAGTGTGCGTTGCGGGAGGGCGAGTCGAGGCGGGTGGGTGATTGCGGGTTGGAGGACGTGTTGCCCATGCTAGCAAAGGCAGGGCGGGGGATATGAGGTCGGAGCCAGGAAGAAGAGAATCAAGACGATCAGCGACGGAGTGGACAATCCGGCTTGGACGACGGCTCTGGCGCAAGAAGGGGACGGTGGGCAGACGCACGAAAGGAGCCTTTACGTCGTTCGCTCGCTGTGGTCACAGGAGACCGGCCTGGGTCAGAGTTGGCCACGGTGACAAATCAGGACCTGCTCACCGCTGCCTACGCTCCCCAGCGGCGACCTGCTCCTCTGGTGCGATCGACGCGAGCTGTTTCTCCGCGAAGACGGGCGAAAAGACGGCGAGAGCAGAGCGGACAATCCTCGAGGCTGCGTACAAACGCCGACAGATGTGAGAGTGTTGTCCGCAGACAGACTCGAGACTTGGGCTGAGACACGCTGAGACGTACGGTCAAGCCGCAGCATCTGTCTCCGACGCAATCTCCAGGCGTGCACACATCGATCTCCCGCCAATCGGAGCTCACATCCGCCCACTCCGATTGGGCGCCGCTCACAGACGCCTGCCCTCACCAATTAAGCTTTCCACTTGCCCTCACCACCACGTGTGTATATACCACTCAACGATACCCTCGCAAGACGGCAGCACCACGTCTCTTTACAGCTCTCAAGATCCTTGGCAAGCTCACACCCACTGCTGTGAGCATCATGCGTGTCGCAGTCGTTCAGTTCGCGCCAAAGGTACGGCCTACGCGCGGATGGCCGTTCCGTGCTGCTTGAGGTTAATCCGTTTTGCCACAACTTCGCCCACACGCAGATCGGTCGGGTGCAGGAGAACATAGACACAGCGCGCAAGCTATGCGAGCGGTTCGTCCTCTAGCCATGACACCATCGAGTACGCGATAGACGATGCCATTCCAGGCTCCAACCGAACACGGTGGACCTCGTCTGTTTGCCAGAAATGATCTTCACAGGTACGAGCACTCTCCATTCCTTGATACAACAGGCTCAATCTCGGAGCCTCTTCTCGGCGGTCTGGTGATACCTGTCCGAAGTGCACCGGCACCAGCAAATTGGCCGGAAGCGGTACCGCATGTGGTTACCTCCTCAAAGACGGTAATTCGCAGGAGCGTGCCAGTAGTATTAGCTGGACCAGGTCCCAGTAAACAGCTGCCTAACCTGGGTTGCTGGTTGTAATAGTTCGATGACTGTCAGCCATCTTTCTCGTCCACATAGATTGGTCCGGGCTTGCCGATGCGGTACAAACATACCTCAGAGTCAACGGCGTACCATGCCGGTCGTGACGCTAACATACCCTCTGCATTCCAGGCTATGTCTTCCCTGACGCCCCATCCATATCGCCATACCTCGAGGAACCTCGCACCGGTCCGACCTCGCGATTCTGCGCCTCGCTCGCCGCCCGGCTCCGCTGCTACGTCGTCGCAGGCTATCCGGAGCGGCTACCTCCCCACGAGGTGCACAAGGCGCAGATCCAGTCCGACGACGGAAGCGGCAACACGAAGGAGGTCGACAAGGTCGGCGCGAATGCGGCTGCGCTCTACGGCCCGGACGGCGAGTTCGTCGGCGACTACCGCAAGACGAACCTGTACACCACGGACATGACGTGGGCGCGCGCAGGTCCGTCGAGCTTGTTTTCAACATTCCGTTTCCCGCCCCCGTCATGCTCACGCGTGCTGATCCTTGTTCCCAACCGTCTCGCATCCCGTCATGTGTCCACGTATTGGGTGTTTGACGTTTTGTTCCCCTGCGTGGATCCGGATGCCTGGTCCTTGTTATGGCAGGCACGGGTTTCATCACCTTCCACCTCCCGCCGCCGCTCAACGTCGTCTCGCTTGCGATCTGTATGGACCTGAATGTGCAGCCTCCAGCGATGTGGGACCTCACGCTCGGGCCGTACGAGATTGCCGAGTACTGCATCGCGCAGAAGACGAACCTCCTCGTGCTCCTCAACGCGTGGCTCGACTCCAAGTCCAGCCCGGACGAAGACACCGACTGGCAGACAATCAACTACTGGGCCACGCGGCTGCGACCTCTGTGGGCAAAGGTCGCAAAGGAAGACGCCAAGGCAGAAGCAGACGGTCACGCGTCGAGCTCCGAGGAGGGCCGCAAGCCTGGTGAAGAGCTCGTGGTGGTCGTCTGCAACCGCTGCGGTGAAGAGAATGGTATGTGCTTTACCGTTTTCGGCGGTCAGGGTTTACAGAGCTGTCACCGGGCACAGGCATCACGTTCGCAGGCTCGTCTTCTCTCTTCAGCCTCACACGGGGCGCTGGGAGGCCGAAGCTGCTGTACTGTATGGGGCGGCGGGAGGAAGGCCTTGAGGTGTGGACGTATCCCAGCCAGGCCAGCCAGAATGGCACTGTGTGAGCTGCTGCTAGAGCGCGAGGTCTGATTCGTCGACGGTGATCGTGAGGATCTACTGTATTACATACAAGAAAGCCGGGAGTGGTTTGTACCATAGATGTAACACGGAAGACAGGCGGATGGCAAACGTTGCATGTGTTTCTACCGAAGCAGATTGCACCTTGTAAGTTGTCAGTGCAGCTTGGTGCAACGCGATTCGTGTTGGTTAATCCGATAGTATGAATCAAACTTGTTCCTCTCATAAATTTGAGGCGATGTCGTGTCCTCCGGTTAGGAGCAACTGGATAACAAGTGCACATTGAAGCCTGCTTGGGACTGGTGGGCCTCTTTCTAGGCTCTTAGCTCTACTCCGCCCATCCTGACCAATGCCTTCCATCTCTGTGCTACGCACACCAGCTGCGCTTCACCCAGCTTTCGCCCTATCATCGGCTTCCCATGTTGCAAGGCCATCGTGGCCGGTCGCGATAGAAATGGCATATATATCATGTCATCTTTACTCTGTCCGCGCCGCACTTCTTCTGAGCTCGGCGTGCGGCAAACCTTCTTCGAGACGGCCATCGCCATGCTAAACTTGGCGGTGCTTCTTGCGAATTCGCAAATTCCACACGTTCGTCCCTTCGCCCATTGCATCCGTCCCACGCTACCAGACGGCCTTCTCCTCAACTAGTTCGCCGCTTTCGTACCATGCCAGAGTACGCTTAGTATCGCGATTGTAGTACATACGCAACGAGTCAACAAGTGGCGGCAGCAGTAGGAAAGACGTTTGCGGAGATTGCCGGGGAACAACTTAAGGGGGGGAACCCCGCATGTGGGGAACCACGTGTAGGAGCCGGCGGTCGTGGTGAAAGGTCAGGCACACACGAGGATCCGCAACTCCCCTTGTCCTCGCACGCGCAGACGTCCTGCATAAATGGCTTTGGGGGTAATTCGAAGGCACGGTGACGACGCAACATGCGATCCAGGCCCCGAAAGGAAGAATGCGGCTTACCGTCGACCCGTGGGTTCGCAGAAGCATGCACAGAAGCATGACAGGCGACCCTGAGGTGACCGGGGGCTCGCTCGAGCGGCGTGTGCTGCTGGCAAGTGCTGCCTTACTGTACCGAGGGGTAGACGTGCTACCACTGCCTTGCTGTACCAACAGGTGGATGAGAGCAGATGCCTAAGCTCACCCAATGCGTGTGTAAAGTGATTCCGAGTCCGAACTCACCGGTGGGTATCCCGGCTTCGCATGGGGAGTGCAAGCTCGAACCTACTATCCCTCCGATGGTTTTCGGGACTGGACAGTCTTCCACCCTCCGAATTCTTCCTGCGAACTGACGTGCAGGGATGGGCTTCGACGATGCGATGAGGCCAAGATAAGGCCACTATCGGACGTTATACCAGAGCCACGAGGTCGCTGCGGGCGGTCTGCGACGTCATAGCTTAAAGGGTCTCTCAGCCGCATGTCGGCCAACGGGGGCATGCTAGCGCGCCGTTCTGCAGACTACGTTTGGTTCTCGTTCTGATACGAACGCAGGCAAAGGAGGGAGGAGGGGAAGATATGCTGTGTCGATGTCGCGGCGAGGTGGTCTTCTCTCTGATGTTTACGTGACATAGTCAACACCAGGCGGCTGATGGAAGTCGGTGGCATTCGGAGGCGTGCAACACCGCTGCGATGCTGGCAGGCGGCAGAAGTGAAGTCGCCTTATATGGACCTCGGAGGGTCGGAGACCTGCTCGGTAACTGCCAACTCCAAGGGGCTGTTGCGCAATATCGGCGTGCTGGTGGAGGCGAGTAACTCCGGAGTCAGGTGGAAGGGGAGAGTAGCCTTGTTTGGAAAGTTGACCCTGTTGGCCGAGCGTTGAGTAGCGGTTGATGATGGTGGTCCTGCCCTCATGACACTGGGCACGTCGAGAACAGATACGTGTGAGCGATGACAAACGGTAACAAAGATATGGCTGTCATCCAGAATGGTTCTTGCATCCGCTTCCGAGCACGCCCGATGAAAACTGTCACGATGGCGCCCGCGTTCGTTCAAGTTCATCCGGACGAGATGGCGGGTTTGCTGTGTCGAGCGAGGTCCGCGTGCCGTCGGAATGCGTCGTGGATGAGCGCGGAGTTGTGCGAAGAATGGCCGATCTCGCACCTGTGCACGCAGCATAAGCGTACCTTATACCCGCGCTGGGGGCGAAAGGAAAAGTGCGAACCGTTAGTGGCTGACAGATGATAGATCCGTCGGGGGTGTGGAAGCTGTATGTGAGCAAGCTTTGATACGGATGCGGGCTGGGCGCGGCGATGCAGTAATAATTTTCCATCCGGAGGTGTTGGCATGGAAAGATGCGACGAAGAACGTCGAGGGGACATGCGCACTGCAGGGTCCCGGGGTCCTGGATGAGTGGGAAGAAGGTTTCGGCGTCTGAGGGACCCAAACAAGTCAATCAACGCCACGCCGCCCAGAACGGCCGCTATCCCATCCTCTCCATTTCCGCAACTCAACGCCCCGTATCGTTTATTATAATGTCTTCTTTTGTCGATTCGGGCTGGCAGAGCAGAAAGACGGCTTTGTGAGGATACAGGCGAACATGCGCAGTGTGATGATCCAACGCCGGCAGCACAGGCGCGAGAGTGATCGAAAGTGGGACGCGGTGCGTTCAGAGAGGAAATGTGGGATCGGACCAAACAGCTGGCCGCTTCCCCTGGCCATCCACCTATATAATCCAGGTCCCCGGCCGCTGCTGGCCCCCTTCCCCTCCCATCACCTCTGCCCTCCGCTTGTCCCCTCGTCCCTCTTCCCCCTCATGAGCCATGCACTAAGGACACCGATGGGTCCCCCACAGGACGTCGTTATGGGTCCCCCTCCCCTTCCCCCGCAGCCCGGACAGCCGGCAACCCAGAAGCCGCCCAAGGAGCCTGACATTGCTGCAAAGTACAGCAGGCTCAAGCGCAAATATTTCGAACTCGAGGAGGTCGGTCATTGCGTCCTTCGTAAATAATCCTACAGTCAACTCAACGTTCGTCATCGGCGCGCGATCTTCCAACTTGCTCCTTGCAATGGCGCGTGTGACCTGGCATCTCCCTGCAGAAACACAAGGAGGCGATGCTCCAATTACGAGGCTCTGGTGAACGGAACGTGAAGTGGAGAGCAGAAAAAGCGTACGTCTTCCCTTCGTGACCGGCCAAGCATACTCTCGGAAGATATTGGCGGGGTATTGGCGGTTTGTGGACGCTTGTTCGGTGTCGACGGACTCGTTCCGCTGCCCGCTGTCCGCTCAAAGAAGCCCAAGCTGCACTTGAGCAACCGTATCCGCGTCACGTCTCTACCCCCTGGCCGTTTCAGCCGACCCGAGAGCTCGAATCGTATCTGAATGCGCGCGTTGCAATGGTATCATGGGTACTGCCATCTTCGTGCCTCATTCCTGCCTTCTTGAATGCCTGGCTTTTTGCGATGTGAGGTTGTTGTCCCGTTCCTGATGTTCCATGCAGACTCCTCCTAGACCGCATCACTGAGCTCGAACTCAACCCGACAAACAACCCTGGCGCACCAATCCCCTCAGCACCGTTCACCGCATTTCCCCGCTGCCTCCTCAACGACCGCAACCAACAGAAGTTTGTCTCCAACCTCCGACAAGCCATCGACGAACTCGAGCGCGAAGACCCAGACATCGATCCCCACCTCCTCTCGCGTCACATCGGGCCTGCAGCGCGGAAGAGGCAAGAAGCAGAGTTGAGGGAGAGACAGGAGGAAGAGGCACGAGAAGCAGCGAAGCGTCCAACGACGCGCAAACCGAGGGGCACACCCGCCAAGGGCAAGGACATCGGCGCCCCTTTGACGTACGCTCCCGCCCCCATGCACGGCGCGCCTCCGGGATCCGTTGGACCCAGTGCTGTACCGTCCCCGCCTGTCCTTGTATCAAGCGGCGGCACGAGGCTACGTCTCAAACCGCCTGCGCCCCCTGGGAGCGAAGGTGCGCCTGGACACGGCCATCATCGCTCGGAGTCGTTGTCCCCTGTCTTGTCTCCGCAAGAGGAGTATATGCACGCTGAAGGAATGTCTCCCTCGTACCAACATGGAGGACCCCCTGCTCAGTCCCAGATGCAGATGACGCTCCGTACGTCGTCCGCAAATTCTAGACCTTCAGAGATCCAGCGACACACCAAGCCGAAACGTTTAAAGGCGCATACCGTAACCACGAAGAGTTTTAGCATTCCAACCGTCCCCCGTGACCGGCAGGGCAAGCCTATCCTTCCCCTCAACGTAGGCATCATGACTGTTATCAACCTAGGAGAAGTATGTATGAGGGAGCATTTCCACACGGAGAGATACATCTTTCCGGTGGGTTATGAAGTAACGCGGTGCGCCCTTCCCCTCTGCCCGTATCTCGATGGCCGGATATTAACGTCGCATGTTCAAGGCGATACTCCTCTACGATCGACCCCACCGCAGAGGTTGTATACCATTGCAAGATCCTCGACGGCGGGGATGGTCCCAAGTTCCAGATCACGGCTTCCGACACTCCCGATAAGCCCATCGTCGCCGGTACCGCGACGGGTGCGTGGTCCGTAGTCGTCCGCGCTGCGAACCACATACGTAACCGTGCGCACTCTAATTCGGTCTCCGGCCCCGACTTCTTCGGCCTTGGGCAGAACACGATCAAGCACCTCATCCAGGAGCTGCCGCATGCGAGCAAACTCAAGGACTACGTGTGGCAGCACTTCGTCGAAGGAGGGTGAGCCTCTTTCGCGTTTTCTCTCTGCGGCGCCGTCGTTTTCCATCCCCCTTGCCCCTTCCACTCCACCTGTCGTATCTTTCGTCTGGTACCCACACTCGCTGTATGGCGGGTCGAGGCGTGCTCGGAGTCAGGCAGGCGCCGCGGAGCCAGCGGAAGGAGAAGCACATGACTCATCTCTTCTCCATCCCTCTTCTCCTACAGGCCGCTTGGTGGGCGACATGCTGCAGTCATTCCTGCGCTCCCCGATGAGCACGACCCGTCGTCGCCTGGCGCGAACGGTAATGGGTACTATGAAGGCGAGGCAGAGCCAATCCCGACTCCCGCCCCAGTCTCTGCTCCTGTACATTCTCCGCCAGTCGCTGTGCCTGGTCCGGCTCAGGTTCCGCTTGGCAGGCATGGGGAACTGCAGATCATCCACGTGGAGAAGGAAGATCCGTCGCTTCGTCCACGCAACGTTCCGACGCCGCAACTCAGCGCACCGATGAACAAGCCTATCACGTTCCACCAAGAGTTCCCCAATGCCCCTCCCGAGCCGAGCCACCGTGGTCGACGTGGTTCGCGTACGAGCAATGCAGGAATCGCATATGAGGACTATGCCGCAGCAACCGCGATGCACGTTGACTCCCCTGCTCACTCGCGTACTACTTCTCGCTCGCCGGTCCTTCATCGTGAACGTCCGGAGCGAGGAGACAGGGATCCCTTCTCCCCACCTCACGCCCTTCCGCCGCCCGCGCTCCCTCACTCGCGTCCGCAGAGTGCGATGCCGTCTCCGCACCATCGGTCGCCCTACGATTCGCATGCGACAGTTCCCGAGCCCGCTGCATATGGGGCGGGAACGCCGCCTCCACCTGTCCCGGCTACGTTCGCGAGTATAATGAACGCCTATCCGGCTCCGCCCATGGCCTCCTCGCCTGTTAACGAAGGTGCCGGACAGGACTACTATGCGAACGGCAGCTCGCGCCGTAACGGACATCCGCCTTCGTACTCTCCGCCAGGCGACCGATAACATGGCGCCTCACGTGCAAGCGTGACTCCGTAACCCACCAAACCTCTCCCCCTCCCCCTCCCTCTTGCTTCTTCTCCTTGGGCTCCAGCTCGCTTTATGGAACCCTCTCTCAGATCTCGGACATGAATGCCAATGCCCTTCCATTGATTCAGTCATCGGTCACGGTCACATCAGTCATCCCCGCCCCCCAGACATGCTTGCTCTGTGCTACGTCTACGCGTCTTTTTGCTTTCGGTGCTTGTTGTGTTCTTGGCTTTTTACTCTACCCACGCTCGTCTAATACTCTGTTGTCGACCGCAGCGCCTCCCCTGCCCTACCGACCGGGGCCGCTTGCGGCGTGTAATCCTATTATGGAGGTTATCCATCCCTCTCTTTACCCCGTCCTCCCTTCATTTATGTGCTGCAGGTACGTACCATCCCTCCACGTCTGTCCGAAAGACGTGCTAGCTACCAAGCCTCCCAGCCGGTCTCCCCTTGAGGCAGCCTACGGCGCGTTTTACGACGTGCCGGGGGCGCCCTCACCTCTAGGAGGAGACCTGGCTTGCGCCGGCCGCAGTGGAGCTGCCACGGGGCGGGCGTGCAAATGCTCGTCCGTGCGGATCCTGCGCGCCGTGTGCGCCCGTTGTCCGTGCTGGGCGGGAGGCGAGAGTAAGGAAAGTCGAGTGGTATCATGACTAGCCCCAGTGGGGACTCCTGCCGATGCGAGGAACGTGCCGGAATTTGGGGTAGTATATGGGGCCGACATCTATGCTTGCGTTCGCATGTAACTGATGTTGTGTTGACTGTAGTCTGTAGATATATCGGTTCTGTCTGCAGGATGCATTTTGTTATGGGACCTCGAGTGTTCAACGTTCGACGCTGGTGTCCAATCATACTCTGCAATATTCAATGCACTGATCAATGTGTCCTCACGGCCACGTCTGGTCGTGGTCCCTGCCACCTGGCATGCATAGTCGTCACAAGCAGGAAGGAAATACGTCGGTACCGGCTAGCAACATTGATCGTAAATATTTGAATGCGCGTAGCAAACTGTGCCTTCTCCTCGATCGACAGCTATCTTGACATCCTGACTTTTAAGCGGTACGGGGACGATTGTCCCATGTACGGGCCACTGGACCCTGCATCTCCCTTGCATGCCTCGAATATTCATCCGCTTGTGGCGCCGCGACCCTGACTCCGCGACGTCCCGCACAAGACAGCGAAACTATAGGGACGAGCCTAACAAGACCGCGACGGCGGCGCACTGCAAGCATATGGCCAGAAGGCGTGCCTGAATCCCCGTCACCCAAACTGACCGAGCGAACGAGATTCGAATGCAACAACGGTGTATATAAGTTACGCTCCGTAGCACGCCGACCCGAGGTCGACGCCCACGAGCAATGCTAATACATCATCACGGTACACGTACATATATGTACTGTATTTCTCCAACAACAACTACTAATCATGCCATCTACAGCGCCGCGCCGGTCTAGCCAACGTCCCGCGCGCGGCGCGCGCGAAAAGGGGTAAACAGGGAAGCGTGAAGGGTATACAGGTCCCATCCTGGTCCGCGCCACATATGTATATGGGCGGTAGTACAGTTCGACCCCCTGGACCCAAGTAGCCCCAGTACAATGTGTACGGTATGTACGGCGTGAGACGTCGTAATCATGAAGCGGACGGAGCCTTGGGAAAGCACCAGAGGGGGTTGCGAAGAGGCAGAGCAGGAGGGGGAGAGAAGGTAAGGTATGCACAGAAGCGGAGGCGTAGTAATGCACCGTTCGAAAGCAGGAAAGCAAGAAATTATTATGGGTAGTGAAAGAAGGTGTGGGAGCCCGTACCCGCAGGGAGGGAAGGGGGACATTTGCGCGCAATGCGAGGGAAGGTGCCTGCTGGCCGTCGAGACCAGATGGAGATGCGCGGTCTACGACGGCCAGCGAGACGTAGCTAGTGACACTGAGCAGGAGATGATGGTGGCGTAGAGTAGCAGCAGACAGACAACAAGTTCAAGGCGTGCTCAACAACAATCAGAAGCTAGAAAGTCACTACTCGTCAGCATGCATGCAGCGCGCGACAAGACCAAAGGACTCACCAATAGCAAACATGAGATCATAGCGAGGCGTCTCCAAACACGAAATTGTCCGTTTACATGGCTGCCCCAACCCCCGACCCTCCACTGAGCACGCTAAGACGTGTGCCAACAGAGGAGCGCGCGCGATAGCTACTGATGCGCTTCTTAGCCAGGAACGCAGGGAGTTCCTCCTCGACTGCGCGCATGCAATCGACTGGAATAAGGCCCTGCACGCCGGCGCCGACCTTCTCCGCGACCGCCCAGCCGTCGTCGAAACGCTTCAGTACGCGCACCTCGTCCCCAGGGTTGACCGCCATCTCATCATCCATCGACGGCACGAACGAGCGCTGGATCGTCTCAACGGGGGTAAAGTGCTGGGGTACGGAGTTCTCTGTCGACGCAGACTGCGGGCGAATGATCTCGGTGAAGTCTGCGAACGGGTTCTCGTTCTCGGCCAAAGGCGAGTGCGCCTCTTCAGCGGTGTAGAACGCCGATCCGAGCATGGAGCTCTTCACGGAACCGCTGACAATCTCGGAGGCCCTGCTCTCTGCGTCATCCATCGGCGGCTTGGGGAACGAAAACGTCTCGGAAGGCGAGAAGGGGCGGACGGAGAACGGAGATGAGCAGTCCAACCCATATGGCGAGCCTTCCGTAGCTGCTGCTGGAGGAAGAGCGACGAGATACTGCGAATTCTGGGAAGCGGGACGGCTGCCGCCGGCAGAGGAGGCTGAGTGGACGCTTGACCGGTCACCCTGGCTACGGAATGTGGGCGATGAAGCGGATTCGACGGTGTGTGCGGCAGCGGGAACGACGGTGATCGAGCCGCTCAGGTCGCTCGGCCAGACCTGCGTCGTTTGCTGAATCGACACCGACACCGGAACGTCGAAAGGATTGGGGTTGGGGGTGAAAACCTGTCCGCGGTCGAAGCTGGTGGCGAAGCTGCTACGGTTGGACTGGGTGCCAGGAGCTGGACCGTCCTTGTCGCTGTAGTCTCTCTGTGCGTCCGAGCCGCCTCCCGCGAACCATTGCTTGCGGCGGTTGATGCGCGCAGCAACTGCACGGCGACGGACGCAACACAGGAGGAGCATCAGGGCGAGCAACGCTGCGATGACGGAGATAGCGACGATGATACCGGTGGACACTCCGTGGCTTCTAGAGGCTGATTCGACAGTCCCAGTGGGATTGGAGGTACCAGCACTGCTCGTGCCTGTAGTCTCACCAGGGTAGAGCCCTGTAGACGTCCCAAAACCATGACCAGCAGTCGCTACCGACGTGACACGGGCAGCACTGCCGGTGACGCTAACACTGCTACCAGTCTCCCCAGCAGCATCGCTGCTACTGGTGACTGTGACGAACGCTTTATCGCCATTGGCATTGATGACCACAGAGAGGTTGCCTGTGCTTGAAGCATCGCTGAGGCCTTGTGGGGAACTGCCAGTGGCGGAAGGGTCGCTCCCGGCGTCCGAGCCGTCCGGGGAAGAGCCGGAGGGATTGGAGGATCCGGAAGAATCGGCAGAAGAAGCCGAAGGAGATGTGGGGGAAGTTGCAGCTGGACTGGGATTCGAGCCGTCAGAGCCGTTAGAATGGCTCGCACCATTGCTACTGCCGTTGTTGCCAGATTCACCACCTTGCGGATCACCACTGCTTCCGTTCCCACTGCTAGACGGAGACGCGGGGTTGGAGGGGCTCGCGGTAGTGGGGGTAGAAGTGGGAGTCGGGGCTTGAGTGGGGGTCGTGGAGGTCGTCGCGTGCTGGCTGGAGGTCGAGGTCGTCCTGGGTTTGCCCGCAATGATTGGTGTAAGGATGGGGTCGAGGAGGGGGCTGAGGAGGGGGATGGATGGGAGGGAGAAGGGTAGGTCGATGAGTGCGGGGTCGCGTTCTTCGAGACCTTGGACACGTCTGTGTCGGTGCTGCATTCCGCGACGTACTTGGTGCATGCTGGGCAGGTGCGCGCAGTGGGCTTTATACCAAGTACTCTGCGTTGAGAATGAACGTGAGGCAAAGGAGTGTGGTGCCGGCCAGCGTACCGCTGGCGACGGACAAGGAGCAGGGACCGCTCAGCTGCGCGGAGGTGGCAGTGGGAGGAAGAGCACGAAGGAGGCGGAATGGGAACGAGCGAGATGAGGCCTTCTCTAATGGTCCCGACGCGAGTGATATGCCTTCGCTTGTCACACGCGGTTATTCCTGGGATTAATGTTCTTGCCGCCCATCAGCAAGCCGCCGTCAGATCGACTTCAGATTTAATGTTCCTTCGCTACTGGTAAGCGTTCTTGCCGATAGTGTCTCCCTCCGTGCCGCTCCCCGAGGATGCGATTTGGCTCCACTTTGCGGTGCTTGGGTCATCTGCAGGCGTCGGTCGATGGCGGGCTTGTCGCGAGCAACCTGTGGTCGTGATGCCACCGCTTCTAGAGAGGCTCGGATGAGTACCACGACCTTCAAGCACGTGTGTACCAAAAGTGATGTAAAAAGCTAACCGAACTCTTGCAGGAGGAAGCCGTGCAACGTGTAGAAGCTGAGGCTTTCGGGACGAACAAGACGGACTATAGGAAGCTTCAATCGCACCGACTAATTGGGCAACTCCCAGGCGCTGCTTCTCGAGCTCGGTTGCAACAAAGCCTCGTCGATGCACTGGGCAGTCGGTCAGCACCATGTGGCCTGCGACGTCATCTGGGCCATCCATGTCAGTATGGTGAGTCCTGATCCCGTCTCAGTGTGCCTGGTCGTCGTCGTCGTCGCAACTGTGACATACTGCGCCAAGTGATGTTGCAAATCGCAGACCCTGTGCACGGTGCAATGCTGCATGCATGGGCGCGGGTCCGGGGACATGATCCGTGTGTGGGTATTCGGTGGGTATGATCCATGATATCTCCAGCGGCCGTGGGCCGCGACGGGAGTTTTGGTGCGCCTGCGTCGGTCGCACCTCCGACAGCCTCGTGGGCTGCTCGAGACGTGGCTTCGAAGCTCGCACGATAATTTCTCGTAGCATGTTCGCCCCTTCGCACAGCGCAATAGCCTGTTCTACAGACACCGAAAGAGGCAGAAGCTGCGCACTAACTGAAGGGGCGTGCGATGGTGCGTCGGCTCGGGTAGCATTCTTGGCTCGGCGGTCGATTCTCGATGGGAAGTCGGGCCACGCACCGTCTCACGAGATGTGTGCAGGGTCAGGCAGGGTCTTGGTGGCGCATTGGGTAGTGGAGCAAGGACTGAGGAAAGCCGGGGCATCCGAGTGGACCGCGTCTGCATGCGGAAGACAATGTGAAGGGGCGAAGCTAGGGAGACGCGGTGCAGCGTCTCATATACACGCTCCAGCTGTCCCGACTACGCAGGACCAGTGCACCGATTGACAGTACTCTGACATGGACTCGACCGGGCTGCCTGATTGTACCTCTTCCTTCTCCGTAGTTGACCTTCTTGCAACCGATTTGCATGTCAGATTGCCATGCGCGGACATAACGCGGACGCACAGGACTTGCAATGTTGCCCCACCCCTGGCAACACGACGAATAGACATATGCATCGTGATGTCCTAGTCCGGAGCTTCCTAGATACCTCCGGTACATGCGTGAATCGCCGGTCAGGTGGGACGCACGCGACGAATGGAATTGTGAGAACGAGGTAGTTCGAAGGACAGGTAGCGCACGCCGCAGAGAGTACCGACGTGCCACCCTGAAGGGAAGCCCATAGCTAAGTCCTCGTGCAGGGTCTTGTGGACAGAACGGAGAAGTGTTGCAGGCCTGCAGATCGTTTTGAGAGCTGCCAACGTCTGCTCGGGACCGGGGGCACCGGGGAAAGCATGTCGTGCGCTGAGGACCGCTCTGACCCCCGATTCATCGGCGGTATGACTCTTGGGGACATTGTGCAAGTCCTTGGCAGATCGTCAGAGGTCTTTTCAGACGTTCTCATATACACTGAAACGTGGGACCATCACATTACCCTTCAGTCACATCAAACATACTTTTGAAGAAGATGTCAGTGAGAGAAAACTCAAGGCGATCGGCCACGCACCATCGGACAATAACCTCCAGCGACATCTCCGCATCAAAGGCCTTGCAACGCATCGCGCGCCCAAGGTCGGGACTAGGAAGCGAACTACAGTTTCGGATTGTGTGTTAATTAGAACGGCGTCGTGGTTCGTCGTTTGGACATCATCCCATTACATTGCTATACCTAATTAGCAAAAGGTACTCTGGGGCGGCTCGTCATATCATGCATGAAGCCCATAAACATACGTGCAACTTCGGATCAGGATACAGGATGAGAGTTGGAAGAGAGGCGCGGAGAGAGAGTTACTTAAACAGAGACTGAGAAGAGGAAGGCAGACGGGAGACACGACACGCAGCGCTATGTGCACAACCCCCACGGTGCTGCCGCTCTGCGTGCAAGGGCCAAGAATGAACCTGAAAGGAAAGGATCTACGAACTGTCCGGCTATGGTGATGCGATACCAGAACGTTGCGGTAGGGATTTGAACATGGGGACGTGGAACTGCAAGTCATATGGCTCGGCGAGTTGTGGGGTGCCGAGAAGTGAAAGGGGCTGTTCTACAGTCTAGGCGGCAGATCGTATCAGCATCGACGAAGTCAGGTGGAACAGGAGACGTACCCAGAAACGTGCACAACAAGCTCATCTATGGGAGAAGATCTCGGTGATAGTACGACGTCGCTCCTTACGGGCAGCGGAGTACGACACCGTCGTAGCGAGACTTCTCCGCACCGCGTCGACAGGACTGCCTTCGCCACGGCTGTTCTCAAGGGATGCTCTCGGACGCGAACTGATCGTCCTCGAGCGGGTCTCTCGCTCCGATTCTGAGCCAGACTGTGAAGAAATAGGGGCTACAGCACGGGACGACACATCAGCAAACGCGGAACTCAAAGACACTTTGCGACTCTTCGCACCCCTCTCATGCTGCTGTTGGATGCCACTGAGCGTCGTGGACACTGACGATGTCGTCGGACGCGAGAATGTCACGCCGTTCGTCCGAGTCGAGCTGTTTGACTCGCTTCGGAGCAACGGGAACGGAGCCACCCCGCTATCGGGAGACATGGTCACTGTGGCCGTCGTAAGGGCTGTGGTGGGATTCGACGGCTTGATGGCGGGCGTGAATGGAGTCGATTCGGGGCGGATAGTGATATTAGAGCTGGCTGAGATCTTGCGCCTGCTCAGCTTATCCGCGGCGTCCTGGGAAATGAGTGACTCTGACGGGAGGGTGGGGAGAGATGGTGGAACAGCAACAGGGGGCAGGGACCGACGCTCCGGGAAGGAAATGTGCGATGTCCTTGACACCGGGGTCGGGGAAGGCTCATAGTCCACTACATAGCGGTCTTCTGCGCTGAAGGACGTGGATATGGGTTCCGGACGGTCTCGCGGGGCATAGAGACGACGAGCAGCCGACGAGGACCCCGAAATGGGCGCTGCCTGTCGAACAGTAGCAGGAGTGCCGTCATTCGCGTCGTTCACGCTCCGCCCTTCGCTGCTGGAGGTACCGGTCGAACTGCGCAGGTTCGTGCTGTTCATGGAAGATGGTGGGCGCGATCGCGTAGTACCGTTCCTTTCCAAGCTAGAGAGGCCCGAAAGCCTGATGGTCTCTCTTCCCGGTTCCCAGCTCCGTCTCGCCTCCCTGCTACGCCGACCGTCTGCGTCGCGCGCACTCGTTGGAGAGATGTCAGGGGTCATCCTCCGGGTCACCTCCTCGTCCAAGCTGTGCGTCCGGAAGTGCTGATTTCCAGAGGTGACGTCGCGCAGTATCTTCCCTACCCCAAGCAGGAAGCCTGTCATATTCCGCACGATCTCATCGCTGACTCGGAGGTTCTCCCTGTGGTCCGCTCCCACCTCCCTCCATAGCTCCGGCAGGTCTACACTGTTCTTCGAGTCGGCAAGCTCGGCGTCTATCTGCGCCTCCAATGCCTTGTTCGTGCCGTCCTTGAGCATGGCGTTCAGCTTGTCTAACGCATGCACAAGGTGCTGGGAGCTCTGGAAGACTTCAGGGATCGTGGTGGTGGTGGTCTGACCCATGGGGGGTAGGCGCGACAAGTGAGACTCGAAAACGGAAAGCGCCTCAAGCATCAGCCTGCGATGGTCGGAACTGGACTCTCGCATGCCGCTCTGTGCAGTAGCCGAGCGAACAGTACTGAAGGGAGATGATCTGTCGAGGGAAGACATACGACGGATGTCTTCGAGGTGCCTGTCAGGAAGGTTGTATGTCGACCTATAAGAGCGCAGAGCGGGAGGCGCTGTTCTTGGAGGCGGATCATCATGGTGGAGGGCGGCCATGGATGTACCAGGACGAGGGGCGATCCCGCTCGTCGGTCTCGGCCGGAAACCAGAGTTCAGGGGAGTCTTCGGATTGAGAGGTGGTCCAATTCCCTCACTCACTCGACTATTGCCCTCGTCTATGCTCGAATCGAAACTCGAGTCCAACTCAGACGCCAGGGCCGAAGACGCTCCCGTCGACCGTGTTCGTCGCTGTGGCACCGGTGCGTGTAACTGACCGTTGGACGACGTGAACACATCCTCGTCCTTCCTTTTCGTGAGTCCTGCAGCCCTGAGTCCTTCGCCGATCAAGCTCCGCCCTCCAACGGTCCCTAACAGACCTTCGGAGCTTCCGCTACGATGACCCTGGCGTCTCCCCGGATTATCGAACGACTCGTCAGGAAGTTCCCGGGAGGGAGAGGACAAGTCTTCCGACCACCGCATCTGGTGATGTTTCCGCGTCAACTCTCGCTCGCGCACCGTCGAGTAGCGGGACTGTCCCAGTCTTCTAGGCGAACCGGGAGGATCTGAAGTCGAAATACGATTCTTCCGTGGAGAGGGTGACGCCCGCCCCAGTTCAGCGCGGCTGGCCAACCGATGAGGGGTGGCAGGCTCGACATTTGGCGGCTGCACACATAGTTCATTGGGCGATGACTCTGATATTCATAATTTATGCGTACCTTTTCGTCAGATATTTTCCTGTCCCTGAACTCGCGGGGTAAAGGCTGCCTCCCCTTCTTCCCAGCTGTAGGGCTCCTCCTGGACGACGCCACCGCAGCCAAGGCAGCAGCTGTGACATCTTCATCATCCGAACGACCGTACGTATCATCCGCGGACAGAGCCATAGAGACACGTTTGCTGCGAGGTGTTCGTGAGGGCCCTGGTTCCGCACGGTCCTTTTCTCGGGCTGTCCGCATTTTTCCAGGTGAGGCTGGCGCAGAGATGCGACGCTGTCGTACAGATGCCGCATCCTGAAGTTCTGAATATGACGTCGGCGGTGGTGGCGTAGTTCTGCCATCGGAGGAAGTAGAATATTGAGAATGGTGGTAGCTCTCGCGCTCAGTTTCGGATCCAGAGAGCTGAGTCTCACGCCGTCGACCGTTACTTGCAGGAGCTACAACAGACGGAGGCCGGCTCTGGGACGATGAGAGACGGGAAGAGGACGTGGCAGAAGATGAAGAAGAACCAGCTGTTGGGGGCGAAAGTGGGGATCGCGAATGGTTCGAAGGAACAGGTGAGCCCAGACGCGAGATGGAAGAAAGCTTGTCCAACACCTGTAATATACATGCGCCATACCCAAGAGCAGAGGATTATGGATTGACGACCGCAGGAACGGGTTGCGCAGCATCAACAGGAGTATGGTGCCCATCGAGGTGATCGGTAGCATATGAGGTCAATATATGCGCATCCCCAATAAGTGACAGACATACCATACGATTCCTCTGTGTCAGGCTCTTCACTCTCTGCAAGGCCGCCTGGTTGTCTGGCGTGCCCTTGGAAGACGACCGTCTCCGGTCGTCAGAAAGCCGCGCCGTGTGATCCTCATCATTCTCGTTCTCATCTGCATCGTCCTCGTCTTCTATTACAGATGACCTCTTCTTGCTGTAGCCATGAGACTTGTCACCGACGCCGCCAGACATGCTGGAGTTGGACTTGGAGCTGGGCGTTCGGTGACGGAGACTGCCGGCGTTAGTACTGCCTTCGCCGACGCTTCCGCTCCCCGTGGAGTTGGTAGCCGGAGGAGATGGGAGGCCAGATGCGTTGGAAGATGTACTAGGGCTGGGTGGTTCAGGGAGATCAGGAAGCGCAGGGGGCGTTGAACCAGCAGACCCAATGAAAATTGCCGACAAAGGACGAGACTTGGAGGCCTGCACGGGGCGAGGGGTCATCGGACGAAGCTGGGCAGACAGATGGTCATGAGAAACGAGGGGCGGGCTGAACGAAGGACGAGAGCGAGAGCGCCGTCGGCGTCGCAGACGGCGAGGACGGCGGCGAGGGTGAAGTGAAGAGACAAGTTGCGTACCGCGGGCGTCACGATCATCCTCGCTGATACCTCGTTTCCATGCGCTCTCCCGCGCTCAGCGACGAGATCGACGACCTCCGCCGCATAATCCTCGTCTTTATTCTCCTCTGGCTTCCCTCGACACGACTTCCGTTGTTCAGCTCAGCTGCCGTGTTCTCCTCTGCGTCTCCGAGCGTCCTATATCCGGTCGCCGCCGTCTATGGGCACCACCGCTCACCCAGCTGGATCCAGTAACCGGTGCTGGAGCTGTACCGTACGCACTGCGCAGCACACCTCGTCTCTCATGGCTGCCAAACGTGACTACATGCGCGCCCATCTATCCCCACAACGGCTCGGGCTTTCATACGTGAAGTCCTGCGGGTATTCTAGACGGTGTCGTTCTTTACGTGTCCCCAGCTGGTCCCCTCGCTAGGGCGGAGTAAGTACGTCTCATCATCAGCGTGTCGGCAACATCAGCGTCGTTCGATTTCAAACCATTGTTCCCGTCTGCATCGCAAGGTAAGTGTCCATATTTCCGGCAGAGAGTACTAGAGATAGAGCTCACATTTATAGGATCACTATCAACGAAAAGTTGCACTCGCCGTGCAAGCAGAGGTTTGGAATCAAAAACCAGTATATCGCTACGAAACCGCCGTTTGCGTCTTGAAGCTTGGAGGGTTAACACCTGAGACGTGAATGACTCGCCGTGTTCCTTGCACTCAGCTCGAGACGCGCATCGTGGTTAACCGGCGCGTCCGCAAACAGATTTCATCTCGAAGGGCTCAGCCTGCTCAACACCCAATGAGTGAGTCAGACCGTGCATGCTGAATAGCATCCCAGTCAGGTCCAGCCTCAGCCGCAGCGCGGGAGTTACTGTTTGGTCTACCCGTTGCATTCCAATCAGGTCCAGCCTCAGGAGGTGTGCCAACCACAAGCGCGGGAGTTACTATGAGTCTGACCGTGCATGCTGAATAGCATCCCAGCCAGGTCCAGCCTCAGGAGGTGTGCCAGCCGCATCGCGGGAGTTACTGTTTGGTCGACCCGTTGCGTTCCAGACGGCCTCGCGGTGAACCCAGCCTCATGTGGGGTAAAGGCATACAAGGACGGGCCCTTGCTCTCTCTCGTTCCCCACTTACAACCACAACGTTCCCAAACGCACCTGCCAGTCAGACTTCACTCGTATACGCAGCTAGAATGTCGTACAACGGCCACGTTCAAAACGTCCAGGCGACGTTTACTGCCGATGCAGTTCTCTTTGACATGGTGAGCATCGCGCACTCTATGAGGTTTCCTCGTGCGCTTAATCAACGTTGACTCAGGACGGCACCCTCACCGACTCCATCGCCGCCGTCGAGGCCGCATGGGGCAAGGTCGCTCAGGACATCGGGCAGGACCCAGCCTTTGTCATCGCCGCTACCCACGGCAAGCGCGCCATCGACAACCTCGCCCAGTTCAAGCCGCACATCAAGGCGCACGAGATGGAGGCTGAGGTCCAGGAGTTCGAAGAGTCCATCTTGTTCTTCGCCGACGCCTATTCCAAGCACGGCCCTGTGTCCCGCGAGCTATCCCCTCTCCCCTCGGGCGCAGCCACCCCTGCCCTCACCGCCGGCAGTTCGACGAGCTCAAACTCGTCACGCTCGTCTGGCGCGCCGTCCTTCGGTGTCTACCATACCGACGCCCGCCGCCCTTCGTCGTTCGTCCGCCGAGTCAGCAACAGGCTCTCGCTCCTCAGCTCCGAGGGCGCCTGCTGCGAGGACGTGTTCATGGAGGAGATCGACGTGACCGAGCACTGGAAGGAGGAGCTCGAGGCCAAGCACATGTTCGAGGCGTGGCAGATCGAGGCTGCAGCCGTCGACCGCTCTGTCCGCATCCTCCCTGGGGTCAAGAAGCTCATGGACTCGATCCCCAAGGGCCGCTACGCCGTCGCGACGTCCGGTGCGAAGACCTATGGTGAGTCCGTCTCTTGCTTGGAGCCTCTGTCGAACAACCACTTACCAGGTGCTTTTACAGCCTACGGTTGTATGAACCGTGTCGGCATCACCCCTCCCAAGGTCACGATCACCGCCTGCGACAAGCGGCTCAAGGCTGGCAAGCCCGCGCCCGATCCCTTCCTGCTCGCGGCGTCTGAGCTTGGCTTTGACGCGAAGCGCTGCGTGGTGTTCGAGGACTCGCCGTCTGGCATCAAGGCGGGAGTCGCCTCCGGTGCGACTGTCATTGCTGTGTGCACGAGCCACGAGCGGTCAAAGATCGAGAACTGCGGCGCGCACTTCATCGTTGATACGATGGAGCAGGTTCGCGTCATCCCTGAGGGCGAGCACCTCAAGTTCGTCCTCGTTGAAGGAAAGCAGTAGGTTCACTTGTCAATGATATTTTAGCTCATGCGCTCCCTGGAGGCGTACAGTGACTCCTGTTTCATTATGTTGTATATGCTACCTGGCAGGACAGAATGCAATCAACCTACCACAGACGCCTTCGTCAACCAAGCAGAGACTACGCGGATTGTGGATCTACTGTCGAAGACGACGACGATGGGATCACTCGGTGCGTCGCCTTGATGCGGAGGCGCTCTATCGCCGCATTCTCGGATGTTCGTAGGGAAGGGGAAGTCATGGCTTCGCAGCACCGGGAACGGTTGCCGTTGTCCACTTGACCTCTACGCATGATGCCATAGTCAAAGTCGCTTCGCCGCGCCATATATATGCTGGCCAGCCTGCTCTTCGGGCTTACTTGCGCTCTTCACTCTGTTTGCTCACGATGAAGCTCGCTAAGCAGCTCCTGCTTCCTGTCTCCTTCGCCGGGCTCTCCGCAGCCGTGATCCTCACTAGCTCGTCCCAGCTCAAGAAATCGTATGACTTCATCATCGTTGGAGGTGTGTTCTTTGTCACGTAATTCGGAGTTGTGTGGTGCTGACCGTCCCACAGCTGGTCCCGGGGGTGCGACCACTGCCAACCGCCTCACAGAGAGCCCAGGCGTGAATGTGCTACTCCTGGAAGCTGGCGGCGCGTATGTACAGCTACGGACGTGTTGCTGCGCTTTATTCTTTCTGACACACGCGCATAGGAACGACGGGGTACTTCAGATCGATGTCCCACAACTGTGTGTCACCTTGACCCCAAACACGCCATGGGACTGGAACTTCACTACCGTGCCTCAAGCTGGTCTGCTCGGACGCACGCCACCCTTCCCCCGAGGCATCGGTTTGGGTGGCACAAGTGCCGTAAGTGCGTAGCCGATCACTCATTCTGGGATTCTCGCATGTCAGATGGCTTATGGATTCCCATGTGGTCGTTCAGATTGCCTGGTGTACACGCGGGGTACCAAGTCCGACATCGATACTTGGGCTGCCCTCTCTGGTGACGAAAGCTGGGGATGGGATGGTGTCCTTCCGTACTTCAAGAAGGTGCGAATTTCCACACAAATATTCTGTCTGCTTGCGGGAAAATACATGCTTCGTCATGTCTTTCGACTATAAGCCCACTCAACTGGCTCTTCAGCTTGTCTATACGCAAGGTGTTGATATATCCTCTGACAGAGCGAGAAGTTCAATCTTCCAGTCGACGGGCACAACGTATCAGCTCAGTTCACACCCGAAGTGCACGGTTTCAACGGCATCATTGGCGTTAGCGTTCCCGGTGCGGCGCGGGCAACCGACAATCGTGTCATCGCTGTAACCCAAGAGCTTGATGAGTTCCCATACCAGGTTGACATGAACTCAGGCGAGCATCTTGGCGTTGGTACGTACTTATTGTGAGGACGAACTACAATACTCTCTGCTGATATGTTCCCAGGTTGGACCCAAGCCCTGATTGACAGGGGCGTTCGCTCGAGCTCGAAGGCATATCTTGCACCCGAGTACCTGAACCGCCATAACCTTCATGTACTACTTCATGCGCGCGTCTCGCGCGTGTTGCCCACGAACGACGCTTTCTCCTTGAACAGCGTGGAGTTCCAGGATGGCCAGAGTGGCGAATTCAAGAACCTCACTGCCAAAAAGGAAGTCATCCTATCTACTGGCGCTGTGCACACCCCCGTCATCCTCATGCACTCGGGAATTGGCGACTCCAAGGTCCTGACACCACTCGGGATCCCCGTTCTCGTCGACAACCCTTCCGTCGGCCAGAATCTGACCGACCACGTCGGTTGCAGCATCACCTTCGAAGTCAACTCTACCAAGACTCTGGACGAGACTTGGCGCAACGACTCGCTGAAGGACGCACTCCTTACGGAGTGGCGCGAGAACAAGACCGGGCTCATGGTCGACACATCCGAGAACCAAGTCGCGTTCCTCCGTCTGCCCGACGACGATCCGATATGGGAGACGCACGAAGACCCCGCGAGCGGCCCCACGACGGCGCACTTTGAGTTCCTGTTCCAAAACGGCGTCTACCCGACCAAGGAGTCCGGCAACTACTTCAACCTGCCCGTCGGTGCTGTCTCGCCCGCATCGCGTGGCTTCATCACGATCAACTCGAGCGATCCATTCGCGACCCCACTCATCGACCCGAAGCTGTTGTCAGAGGACATCGACATCTATATGGTTCGCCAGGGCATCAAGACTGGCCAGCGGTTCGTCGCGGCGAAATCTTGGGAGGGCTACTTCATTCGCCCGCTGGTGAACTTGACAAGCGACGAGGAGATCGACCAATACATACGGGAGAACGCGGTCAGCTTTTTCCACCCAGTCGCGACTGCCGCCATGTCGCCTGCGAACGCGTCTTGGGGTGTCGTGAACCCTAATCTGCTCGTGAAGGGCGTTAGGGGGCTTCGTGTCGTTGATGCGTCTGTTGTGGTGCGTATACACACTTACGAATAAAGGTCTGCTGACGAAGAGTTGTTTCTAGCCGCGATTGCCGGCGGCGCATACTTCCGCTGCTGTCTATGGAGTGGCAGAGAAGGCGGCAGATATCATCAAAGCCGCATACCCGGACCTTTTCGGTAAGGGCGTGGCTTGGAAAGCGTAGTGAGGACTTGCCAGTGGTGAATTTGATTGTTGGCTGCCGGACGCAGGAAATTATCCACATCGCGAACGCTCTTGAAAGGCGCAACCTGACAATGATACTACTCATGACACATTCGTTGAGCTGTTAGCGTCGAGGATACGTATCGTCGTCAAGCTTGAAGCATTTTGTAGGTCGTGCTGTTCGCCCCATGATGTAGTCTTCAAAGCTTCAAGCGCAGATAACAAATATTATTAAACCAAGTAAGTACCGCCTGCAGCGCCGTGACACTGGTTGCGGTGCGCATGCGCACCGCCTTCCTCGGCCGCATGGTTGGCTTCCTACTTGTGCTCATTCAACATTGTGCGCGGCTGGGTAATGCTGTGTGGGCAAACATCGCCTGTAGAAGCACTGGTGAGAAAACGACTAGTTGGGCTGCTATGTTGTTCAGCTGACATAAATACGCAGCATAGGCAGGCGGACGCGTTGGCTTTCCCTGCCTTTTAGCGTCCCCCTCACCTCTTGTCTCCCCTCCCCCCACCTCCGGATCGATGCCGTTCCCAATCTCATTTAGCTCCTTTGGCGACATCGTCACCGCCGTCGACCTCGCTCTCCGGATATCTAAAGCCCTCAGCGCCAGTACAGGATCCTCCTACGAGTACCAATACCTCATCCAGGAGCTCGATGCTCTTGCGCACGTCCTCCAGCTTGCCGATACTGCGACGCGCACGGGTATGCTCCAGCCGGACGTCGTCCGCGCACTCGTCTCCGAGATCGGGCGCTGCCGCACCGTTATGGACGCCCTCTGGGAGCGCATCCGCGGCTACCAGAAAGCCCTCGGAGGCTCGAGCAAGACGTCGGGCAAGATTTCGGGCTCGAGCTGGCGCAAGATTGGCTGGGCGCTGTTCAAGACGCAGGACGTGCAGGAGACGCGGATGAAGCTCGCGACGCACCGCGCCAATCTCACGACACTCATGACGGCGTGCAACCTGTATGGTGTTCGTGCTCACGTCCGTCGATGGCACCGCTCTAACACACGACGTATCCCCAGGTCTAACATTGACGAGCTGAAGACGCAATGCGTCCGGTTCGAGAAGACGATGCACTCACGCTTGAGCGAGCTCTACAATATCATCTCGCAGCTCCCATACAGGCTTGGCCATACCAACGACAACGCTATCACCTTCGTAGACTGGCGCGGCATCGAGACGATCCTCCCCTTGCATCTCGTAAATCACAACAGGGACCAGCTTCACGCTCTGTTGGGTGCTCTATCACTCCAATGGCCAGGACATGCAAGGTGGTGGGTCGAAAACATCCATTATTGGCTTGTTCGTGACGACACGAAGGAGGTGCTGCCGAGAGTACCGGGCTACATGGAGGTCCTCGGATCAGGAACAAGAATTCGCATGGTATATATGTGTGTCAGCAATCAATTGTCCCCGGAGATCAGCAAATCCGCTGGTGGAGGAGTCCGATTTGATTCAGAGTTTGAGATATGTACTCACTGCTACTCAAGGTACGTGTCATTGGTCGCTGTTATGGCATCGCTCAATGAATCATGCACCTTGCGCCGGCTAGACTTGGCAGTACAAACACAAATACATCGTTCCTGCAGGCTGTAGCTCTGGAATCAACTACTGATAACGTGCTCCGTATCTTCGGATCTTCGCCCGAGAATGCGACCTACCTGGTCACAATACAAGGTGGGTACATGGTCAACTGAATGTGTTGAAACTTACCAATATAGCAATCCAAAAGAGGTGGATGCGGAAGATGGAAGACCCTACTTCATGTACATCTTCCACGACCCGCTCTGCGCAGATTGCCCTACAGGTCATCTCGGGGTACCAGCTAAATGTTTCCCGCTCACGGACGTAGCGCGTCACTGCCACGAATCAGAGGTGGATCAGTCTTTGTCAACATTGATGCTCTTCCAAGGCGAAACATTCCGGTTGGACGACGACTTGATGGCGGAGGCGTTGATTTGAAGTATAGCTGCCCGAGGGCTAATCGACGAACTGTTGCATAGCACCGCGCCTTTCAATCGACAATCCCCACACGACGCCTCTCCTTCTCACGAGCTCGTTCTTCGGCACACATGCTCCCGGACCTCCTCGTATCGCTCAACGCCCAAGGTCTTCTTGTCTTCGGAAGAGTCTGCCTATCCCCGCTACTGACACCACCAGCATGCTGGCCAGAGCTGCCACACAGGGCCTTCGACCGGATCCCGATCATCCCCGTCAACGAACGGATGGAGGGGTTGGTCATTGTCGACGTGGTGCCTGCGAACGCTGGCGAGTTGTTTCGCGTCAACTGGGGAGGTCATGTGTGAGTGGAGGAGTGTTAGAGGTCGGGATTGGGATTGGGAGGAGTAGGAGGGCTGAGGGCTGAGGGATGAGGCCATAAGGGCCCCGGACCGTCAAGTTGCAACGCGTGCATTATTGCGAGTAACCGATATATTCCAGTTACTAGTTCCATTCATGATCATACACCAGACCCACCTTTCTTCATCCTTGACTTCGTAGTAGAACCTCTGGCAGTAAGTACCCGGCCTAGTGTATGCTGCTACTAGTCCCCCGGGAAGTATGGGCGCTTCTATGGGAATGTGATGTGACGTGTATCATGTGATTTCTGTCACGTCGCGTCCTGACTCAGCGGACGCGGCTCCACCGCCGGCGTTTCATCGTCACTGGCGGATTCGGACCCGGGTGCTGCACTCGTCCTCGCTCTTACTTCAAACTCGCCGTGTATCGCAGGATTATACCTCAGACTGTCTAGAAGCTTGAAGTTGTTGCAATAGCAACGAACACTTCCTCACACTATTCGGCACTAGAAACAGTCACAAGCCACAGGAAGCCAGCTAGAGTGTAACAATATTCCTCTGGAGTCCACATCGTATTGCGTGCGCGGTCTTGTCAGCTAGCACCTCATGAACATGGAAAATAGCTCCGTTCTTGGCGAAGAGAGCGAAGATGATTTCGACTGGGAGGAGGTAGAGGTTGCGCAAACCATCACACCTGCCGATGCCTCGGGAAGTGCGTCCGCCGTGGCACCCAGCTTGGGAGAGTATTACGGAGATACCCATGATACAGAGGAGGGACCCTCACAGAAGCCACACTTGGAAATAACCATCAAGACGCTGGGTAAGGCCAAGGGTGGTCCAAAGTGCGTGCCTTGTTCTTGCACGGGGTTCATGAGCTAACATGACGGTACAGGAAGAACGAGAGGGCTCTCCAGATCGCGGCAGAGCGAGCCATTCGTGTCGACTGCCATAAGATTCATACCATTTCTCTCCTTGTCAACGCGAAGATTCGCAACAAGTGGTTGAACGATCCCCTCCTCCATGTACGTCTACCATTGCATTCCGTCACCCTGTGCGATACCGATTCTGCCCACGCCGTAGGCCCGCCTCATGTCTCTCACCCCTCTCGCCCTGCAAGACTCCTTTGCCATGATCACTAAGTCGCGGTTCCCCGAACCTGCGAAGCGCGGTCGGATGTTCGAGTCTGCGATCACCCGCCTGGCAGACTGGTGGTCCAGTACGTTTGAGATCGTCCCTACCGGCCATATCCGTTCGCGCACCTTCGAAGAGGTGAACAAGACGTTGCCCCCTCCGAAGCGCGCTCCTCCACCCGACCCCAAGGGCAAGGGCAAGGCACGCGCGGTTGAGGAGGATGACGAAGACCTCGAGGAGCGGTATGGAATCGACGGGGAGCGCATACGAAGCGAAAAGAGCCTGATGAAACATGCACTCATGCGGAAAGGCTCGCGCGATACCAGCGCGCAGCTGTTCACGGCTCTCTGTCGTGCGCTGGGCATCCCGGCGAGGCTTGTCGTCAGTCTACAGAGCGTGCCATGGCAAGCCAGCGTAGGTAAGCCCAAACCGACCGCGAAGAAGAAGAAGAAGAAAACGCATGAAGGCGGCTCAGACACGAAGGGAAAGGGCAAAGCCGATGGGGCGGGTGGAGGAGACAACGATGACATGGAGGATGTGGCCATTCCTAGTTCTTCGGCAGTTGATAGCTCACGAGGGCGGACACCATTCCAAGGTAACGGTCAGCGTCTTGACGGTGCAAGTCCTACCCAATCCGACAAGGGCAAAGGGAAACAGAAAGCACCACCGGTCATCAGGTTGCGGAAGAGTAAAGGCGGCCAGAAACTTGGCTCTGCAACGACCTCGGAGGCAGAGCGTCCACGACCACGTAAGTGTATTGAAGGACGCGAATGACCGCAATGTACTCAACTCAGCTATCTTGCCAGGCGAGCGCACGCCCGATCCTGCAGACACCGCCCCGGTTTTCTGGACTGAAGTGTTTTCCCGTGCTGACACGAAGTGGCTACCAGTCGACCCTGTGCGAGTCATCGTCAACAGACGCAAAGCGTTCGACCCGACTCCTAACCCAAACGTTGCGAAACCGGACAGGCGACGGCCAGTGCGTGTTGAAAACCGGATGGTGTACGTGCTCGCGTTTGAAGAGGATGGCTACGCACGAGACGTCACCCCACGATATGCTCGCGAGTACGGCGCGAAGGTGTCAAAGGTGCAACAAGGCGGGAAGGGCCGGCGGGAATGGTGGGATCGAATACGCAACTTGGTGCAGCGACCGTATCGTTTAGTATGTCCGATCACCGTGCTGTGATGACTCTTGTACATTCTACTGACTCTTGTGGCATGTAGCAACGAGACGACTTGGAAGACGAGGAGCTCCAGGCACACCAGATGACAGAAGCCATGCCGACCTCCATGGCTGGCTTCAAAGACCATCCGCTCTACGTCCTCTCGCGTCACCTCAAGCGCGAAGAGGTCGTTGACCCGCCCGTCGAGCTGGGCAAATTCCGGGGCGAGCCCGTTTACCCCCGCGCCAACGTTCTCCAACTCAAGACGGCTGAGAACTGGATGCGCCAGGGCCGCAGAGTCGTCGTGGGCGCGCAGCCACTCAAGTGGGTCAAGCAGCGCGCCGTGACTGTGAACAAGAAGCGGGCAATCGAGGTAGCGCTTGCGGACCGGCGTGAGCGGACTGCTTCCGCGTCTGGATCTGCTCACGTCTCTGCTTCTGCTTCTGTGAACGGACGAGGTGAGGATGGCGAGGAAGACTTCGGTGATGCGGGGCTAGGTGGGGGTGATGGGCTTGCGGTCGCAGGGGAAGGGTTCGCAGCGGAGGATGGAGTCATGCAAGGTCTGTACGCGGAGCACCAGACCGAGCTTTACAAACCTCCGCCTGTTGTCGATGTGAGTCATTCCAGCTCGTGTCGTTCTCTTCGGATCGCCTTAATGAACATACGTCATATCCAGGGCAAAGTGCCCAAGAACGACTTCGGGAACATTGACTTATATGTCCCGTCGATGCTGCCGGCCGGTGCTGCATACATCCCTCGTACGTGCAGCATGGTTCTGGGTCAGTCTAACGCACTCTGACCCTTGCTTCGTCTTCTTTATATAGACAAAGGAACCGCGAAGATCGCTCGTCAGCTGGGGTTTGATTACGCAGAAGCTGTGGTATGTATTCAAGCGTTCCTCGCAGTGATCTACATCCGGAGTTGGGTTCTAGCCCCGAACCTGGACCCTAGCGATCGCATTCCATCGAGCTCATCTCATGTTTTCATCTTGCAGACAGGCTTCGAGTTCAAGAAGCGGCGCGCCTTTCCGGTGATCACTGGCATAGTCATTGCGGAGGAGAACGAATCTGCATTGTTGGAGGTGCGTATACCACGTGTCCATCTCGACCTTGCTGTATGGCTGACGCAATATTGTACGCGCAACAAGGCATACTGGGAGGCCGAACAGGAAGCCGATGCGAAGCGGCGCGCAAAGCGGCAGGAGCAGGTGATCAAGAGGTGGACGAAGCTCGTGCAAGGCCTTCGCATTCGCCAGCGGCTGGTTGAACAATACGCCGACCGCGCTCCCGCAGAAGATGCACACGCGCAGTCAGAAGCAGCGGCGGAGAAACCAACCGCGGAAGAGGTTCGTGGTCTTCTCTGTCCTGTATACTGTCTTCTCCCTTCGTCACTCCTGCCACCGCTGCGTTCTTTGTAGGGCGCTCAGGGGGACAGCGTGTGGGGTACAATGCAATACTGACGTTGTGTGTAATACAGGAGCCAGAGAAGCCTGCCGCTGGCGGATTCCTCACCGGCGTGGACGACGTCGTGCAGCCATACGCTCTACCGCGTAACCTCCATGAAGTCGTCGAACGCGCAGCTATGAGTCACGCTGCCCTGGGCGAGCTCAAGAAGGCGAACCTAAATCTCGAAGAGGAGGATGGGAGCATGGACACTGACGAGCATGTTCCCGAAGCGCCCTTCCGAGACATCAAGCTCGAGGTTCTCGAGGACAGCGAGGATGACGACGACGATGATATGATGGAAGACGTGCCCGTCGCCCCCCGATTGAATGGCGCGCCGAAGACAATGCAGGAACTCGCGGAAGAAGCCGCGCGGCGTGAAGGGCTCAATCACGAGTCGGCGGACACCGAGGAAGAGCTCACCATCGCGGCGCCAGTGGAAAAGCCCGCGACCATAATTGCCAACACCACAATTGCCAACGGACGCAACACGAGATCAGACGGCGCGAGCACCACAGGCACTTCGACTCCTCGGACGAGAGCGAAGGCGAAGGCGGGGGCGAGGGGCAGGGCTGCTGCTGGCACGTCGACGCCCCGCCAAACGCGGAAGCGGACAAGGGCACAAGCAGACTCTGACGTCGAGGGTGAAGGCAGCCAGCCGTCTCCCGCCAAGCGGCGGGCACGAACGTCTGCAGCGCCTTCGCCTGCTGTCATGCCGTCGACGCGTGTCTTGCGCGCACGCAAGCCGAAAGACGCAAGTAAGGTCCAGGAGGAGGAGGAGATGGAGGAGGCGTACCGGCGGGCCATCACGGAGTAGTATGGCCGCACTACTATCCTTATACTGCAGTAATTATGATATGATACACGTCCGACGCCAGGACGACCATCTATGTATCTAGGCATGTATCCTACACGCCGCTCTGGCCATCAGTCACTTTGGGATCCTGCGCTCACACAGTGTGAGCTGCGCGCACGATGAGTGAATTGATCGGACTTGCCTCTGTTGTTGCGGGTGGCGGCGGAGGGGTAGAATCGGTGCTAACAGTGGCGGATGTCGAGGCCGCGGCGACTTCGCTCACGCCCGGCGCTGTCGCTGGCAGCAGCACCGCGAACGTCAGGTAGGAAGTGTGACCCCGCACTTCGGGGAACGTTTTTGACAGCGTGATTTTCTGGGGCTCGGGTGCCTCTGTCGTTTCATCATCTACAGCTGGCGTTGTCTGCTCCTCGAGTTTCACAGTTGGGGCTGGCGTCTCCTCGAGTCCAACAGTGTCCTGCCCTGCAGCTGGAGCCAGGCTGTCGGTGTCCATGGCTTCTGCAGCCTCGCGCTCGTCCTGCGCTTGCACCTCCGGCGGGGGAACCTCCGCGTCCGCCTCGCTGTCGTCGGACTTGATGCGTTTTCCGTCCTTGTCCTTCGCGGCCTCCTCCTCCGCCTTGCGCTTCGCGCGCCTCTCCGCGCCCGCACGCGCGTTGGCGATCTGGCGGAGACGCTTCTCCTCGCGGCGGGCCTCGGACTGCTTCAGCCTGTCGCTCACGACGCTGATCGGGGTCAGGGCGGGCACGGACTCGACCTGGTGCGGGCGCAGGAGCGTTTCGTACATCGTGATCTCTGCGCATGTGTCGGAGTCTCTTTGTCAGTATCGCACTGGGCATACCGTGGCGGGGAGCAGCAGAGGGTGGTAGTCGCACCTGTGAAGCCTGCGTCGTTGAGTGCGGAGACTGTGCGGAGGACCTGTTCCATGCATGGGCTGAAGCAGCATATTCGCGTCGAGCGGTCTTTCTGTGCCAAGACCATCGCTCAGATGAGCAAAAGCGTGCACATAGAAAGGTTGAAATGCCACGTGGACTCACGCGAAGCGCTTTCTTTGCATGCTCGACCGCATCCCAAGGTGCAGGCAAATCGAGGAAAACTATATGGACAGGACAGAAGGCAAGGGTCGTATTGTAAGCGATACGTCGGAAGAATATCGGGTAGGGGATGGATCGCGCGCACCTGCGTCGACCGTGTCCGTGACGGTGAACCCTTCCTTGCAGACGTTCCTATGCGTGAGCATCACGATGTCGTCCATTCCGTGGCGGGTGAATTCTTCCCTGTGGGTCGTCGCACGGCGCAACGGATCGAGATGCTGATTAGCTCGCTGGGGACCCACATCGCGCACACCACCGCACACAACCAAACAAGCATCCGGTACCAAAGCACATCAGCGATGAAAGGAAGAGAGGGAGGCGGCGAACAGCAGCGACACTGTGTGTGTGCGTGCGTGCGCGCGCGGCGTGCCCGGTATCTAAAGCGAGCAATGGCAGGCCGAGCCTCGAGCCTCCGAGGGCACAGCAATGTGTATCCTCCCGCTGCGACCCAGATCCCTGGCTGCGGCCAGGGATCTGCCAGCAAGCGTCAAGCTCGAGGGTGCCCGTTCCCCTCGGTATCAGAAGGAGAAAATTGCACAGTTGATACGCTGTTACGCAGCGCACGTTTGGTGACTGAGCTACTCACCTCGCTTTTGTGGCGCGCGCTTCGTGGAACTCATATGACCAGAGGTGGCCTGTTGGGCCTATCGTCCGCGCGACGGAATGCGAGAAGGAGCCGGATCCGGTACCTGCAACCGCCGATCTGGGGTAAGTGAGTGATTAATACGAGAACGGCTGCACAGTGGTGGAAGGCGAGGGACAATCATAGGGCATGCCTCATGTACGAAACCCCGCCGCCTCTATGGTGAATGCTGCATATTGGAAAGGTGACGTAGGCGGAGAGCCTATGCATATACTCAGCATAGACCAGGGTCCAGCCAGTCCAGACTAGCGGTTCACCATAGCTAGCTGTTCGACGAAAGTCCAAGACCAAGCGGGTTCACCCCCAGCCCTGGCCCTGGCTTGTGACCTGAGAATGCAACAGCGGGAATCTTTCGTGACCTTGCAGAAACCTCTGCTGGGCGATGCCTGTGGCCAGATGATCCGTCCGATACAGCCTGAAACGCTTTGCTGGCATAACCTCCGAACTATGGCGTCCATGATGTACGTCTACTCTGAGATCGGCGGTACACACACGTCGGCCGCACGTCGTTAACAGAGCGCCGCGTAGTTTACAGAGCTATCGGCACAATCCACAGAGTAAGTTGGCATGGTGGCCTGCTACCTCGTGCACGTCAGCTTGCCATAAGGACGAGCTGGTTGTGCCGCGGGGTACTTGCGCCCGGTTTCTGTGAGGCAATGTATGCGAAGTCTCGGCGATTCCATTAGACAATGTGGCAGTCGAGTTGCTGCGAAAGTGCTACAGCGAAAATCACGACTGCGGCCTAGAGGCCTTGTAATGGCGACGCCGAAAAGAAGCATCGCACTTCCATCGAAGCAACATGGCCTGGAGCCACACTGCACATCACTGACGGCCCGACTCAACCTCCGAGACTAGCCGAGGTAGGGAAGGCTGTGGCACTTGACTCGCAGGCTCTGCGCTGATCGAACACTAGCAAGCACGAGTGCCACAAGAGCACTTCTGAGCTTGCTCGTACCAGACCGGTATGGAAGGGAGAGGGCGACGCTTTTGCGCGAAAGGGGAACCGAGGAAGACTATACAGGCGACGAAGTCACGCACCTGCTTCAATGACCTTGCTGCCTGGCCTGAGGTTGAGCCATGAGACAACAAAAGCGATATCGGCGAGATAGAGGATCTGAGTTCGATGGGGAAGGGCCAATGTCCAGAGTTCTGGGGTGGGACGGAGGAGATGGAAGAAGCCTTTGCCATTGCGAGAGCGAACCTTGGAGCCGTAGGGGACGCCAACGAGGTCCGAGTGTCTGTACACGCCGTACTTGGAATTGAGTTCTTTTCCGGGGGTAATGACGAGCGGCTGGATGATATCTCTGGTCTGATAGATGGGCGGAAGTCTGTGAATTGCGAAAGACGTAAGACGGGAAAACGTACCATCCAGGCAATTACGACATCACCCGCGGCGGCCTCGCGCGCGGTGGACCACATCGCGCAGGGAGGAACAAAGGGAGACAAGGACGTTGACGACGAGGACAAGGAGGCGTGAGGAAGACGGAGGAGGGTGTATGCGCACCAGACGGGCAAGGGAGAGATCTTGCTGAAAGCGGGATCTCGGGTGAATAGCGTGTGGGAAGATCGCAAACATGGCGGGATCTTGCCCCAGACGCGGAGACCCAGGGCCACGGCACTGGCTGCGCGGAGGACATGGCTGCTCCGAGTTCCAGTGCCACCTGCCTCGCTCGCCCGCTCAGGATGCGGTCCTCCTCCTCCTCACCCTGCCACCACCAGCCACCCGTGCACGCTGGCAGCCCCGTCTGCGTCTGCGCCCGTTCTTCCACGCTTTCGTGCGTCCGCAGCCGGCCGAGATCCGCTGAGAGCACACCCCGCGTCTGCGCACAGTTAGATCGGGCCATCCGCGTTTCTTCGGGAGCGTGATTGCCCTGCAGCAGCGCTGTCGTTCTCGCGTACGATCTCTTTCTTCCCCCCACCTGCCCCTCGTCCACCCGCTGCGAACTGCTTGGCCGTTGCCCCTTCTTTTGCTTCCGGGCGCCCGCCGAGACGCGGAGAATTCATGCAAACACGTCGCCTGTCCCACCCCTTCGTACCGGACGCCTGTCTCTTCTAGAAATACACCACCTATCGCCACTATCGTCCTACAAGCCCATCTTCCTGCCCTCCCGTCTTCCTCCTCTTCTGACATCCTCCTCTCACCCTCCACGCCCTCCATGGACTCTTCTCCGGCCTGTGTCTCCTTCAGTGCGTCCCCCGTCCCTGTCATCGACTGGCTTCTGTCTGACATCCATTCTCTCTCTTCTCCAGTTGGCATCGTTGATTTTACCGAAGACGTGAGCGCGTTTAGAATGACGCCCGTCTCCTCGTCCCTCTGATACTAAGACCGCCCGTCCCTGCCCTCTAGGCAAAATGGGTCTACTGTTCAGAATCTGTCTACGACCTACTAGGTGCGCTCATCAAGTAAGGTTCGGTGTATCGAGACGCTCATCCTGTCCCTTTTAGGCTATGAACCTCATGAGTTGATCGGGACGCCGTCCCTCGACCTCGTTCATCCAGACGAGTTCTCCGAAGTCAAGGAGTTACACTTTACTACCATAACCTCAGACCAAGCAGCTGTACTCGCGTACCTGCGCATGAAACACAAGGACCCATACAAAGGCTACATTCTTTGCGGCATTGTAGGTTGGACCTGATCCGACCTGATACCCACCACTCATCGTCTTTGTTTGTTGACAGTCACGAACGGTTTGCCAGAATGTCTTGGTGGGAAGCGTATCATTTGCGTCCCCGGGACCAAAGGCAATGCACAACGCGTCAACCGCACAGGAAGTCAAAATCATAACACCCACCGCCAAAGACCTTGAGTTCAGGGTACGCTGTTCGTTGTCCACTGCGGTCGCATTGCTTGACAAGGTTTCCGCATTGACAGCGATGGAACGATCCAAACCCGATGCCACCCGGTCCCGCCCCTGCTTCACGATCAGTTAGCCCCGACTACGGTCGAAGACGCGACCCACGGGCTAACGCCATCACTTTCGACCCTCTCCCGGAACAATCAATACGGACCGCCCTCATCCTCGATCGTTTCAGTGTCAACTGCGGAATCCTGTACTGCTCGAACGATAGTTTGATCGCCACGACAGCATGTATGGGTCGCAGCTTCTTCGACTTCGTATCGCGCAAGGACGAAGATCTTGTCCGGAGTTGGATCGACGTCATCAAATCATGGGGTGTTAATGAACGTGGTCAACCAAGCGACGGCGGTTTCGGCTTCGGCAAGTTCAGCTTGCTCACTCGTGGGCGCGACTCGAGGTACGTCCATCGATCCCTCCCCTTCTCCGGTGATGCGGTGGTTCTCAATTGTGCGTCCGACGTTGTATTGACGCTTCGTGTTACGCCAACAGCATCCGACACCCTGATCCCGTGCCCTCACGCCACCGGAGTGGTCCACACGGTACTGGCGGACACAGTCGCGCTTCGGAATCCCACTCGCAAGCCCGTGCCCGAGATGGACGGCCGCCCTACCACCATTCGTCATCTGGAGGGGCTGGTGCAGGGTACCGCGATCGCGAGCGCGACCGTGACCGCTACCGAGACCGAGACCGAGACCCGCGCGCTGGCGGACGGATGCGAGCGGACGAGGAGCGTATTGTCGATGCGATATTCTCGGCCCACTCGGACGGGCTCATGGTTATCCTCCGTCCAACGTCGACGTAATCGCCTCGACCTCGGTCGTTGTTCGTCTCGCCAGCGGTGGAGACCATGCAGTCGTATGCGCACCCGTGCTGGTACCGGTGCGGTTCTGCGATTGCGTGCGACTATGGTTCGTGTGCGTGGTTCATGACATGCATCTGTTGCACGTCAAGTTCTTGGTCGCCAGGCAGCATCTCGCTTGCACCACCCCTGGCGCGTGGGCGTGGATGGAGACTCAGTCCCTGAATTCCAGTACCGGTATAGTGCAGTCTTGATCTCTCGTCCTATGTCTGCTTGCTATCGTTACTGTTTGCGAGTGCTCTTGATTATGTCAATAGAAAACCCCACCACTGCTTCTTTCTGCGCACAAGTCTCCGGTACACACATGCTTCCCGCTCGATTGCTCGTTCCTCTTCTCGTGACGTGTATCCTATATCCCTTGCACCATTATTCTATACCCCCGCTGCTCCTTCACGATTCCGTGCTGTGATTAAATTGATGAAATTGACCACTCATTGCAATTTGCCAGAGATGACATGCCCCGACAATCGAGACAGCGCTTGCTCGCCAAACCATGATAACCGCGACGTCTGAGCGGCCACCGACTCGCCGGACCATGTTCTCCGTGTCCTCTTCTCTTCTCCGTGTGTCGCCAGCGGCCAGTGTGTATGTCTTCGCTTTGTTTCGCGATCATCGACCTCGAAGACCACAACGAGAACTGTGCGCCCACGGGGATGCCTCCGCCCGAACTCTGCTCGTGGTGGCCATCGGGACCACCCGTCATTCAGTCCTAGTGGCAGATTCTGTGCACGTACGTCAGACCTCCACCCCCTCCATTCGCTTGCTCTCGGGCTGCCGTCAACACACTCTTCGCCAGGTGCTCAGGTGGCCCCAGCCCGCGGGGCTTGGTGCCACCATCCGAACAACCTCACGAACTTGCGAGAGCACGCCCACGCAGGGTCAGTGTGAGATGGGAACTTCCCCGGGGGAAGATTGCATTCACCGGTGCGGATCTCGTCCTGCGTGGCGAAGGTTGGGCAATGCTAGTGCTTCCGTCTCCGAGCTTATACTTATTGCCAGGCGTCAGGTCCTGTTGTAGAACCCAAGAACTCGAGAATTACACCGTGTCACTGGCATGAAATGGAGCATCTTGCCCGGCCAGCGGTGGCCCCGCTGCGGGCCGTCGCCAAGGTGCCGAGTTCGAACCACAGAAGGGCTCTCTGGTGGAAATGCCCCCAGGAGAACATGGCTGCTGCATGTGCATACCGCGGAATCGATTCGTTCTGTGTGCGCTCTGCGCGCGAGGCGTTCAGTTAGACTCAAGCTTCAGCCCGTGCGTCGACGACGCGTTAACTCCCAACTCCCAAAATCCGCGGGATTAATGGATTGCCGAGTAGGTGTGTGTACCTGGCACCCTTCTCCCGCTTCTGGGGTGATCGCTTCCCTCGTCCCCTCCAGCTCTTGCCTGGTCTTTTCAATCTTGTGCATACGGAGGCGTCCACGCCTGATCAAATTGATAAGCACCGGCTATCCCTGGCTGTCCTCGGGAAGTGCTTGGCCCCGGTGGTGGTTTGGTAGCACATATGCCGCTAGAGAGCTCAGCGCAGGTGAACCAGGAAGCAAGACCACTTGAAGTTCTGTCGCCGGTGTGAGCCGCTCGAACACGAGGGATGGCATCTGTGCTCAGATGAACAGCGACGATCGCCAATCTGCCCGGACCCCGGTCGAGGCAACGTGAATGGCCCAACTGATGTCTCCGAGTCCCAGGACCACACGGCCCTCCTTCCCCCCTCCCATGTGCCCTTCTCACCGGTGATTAGGCTACGGTTTGGGCGTCAGCAGCGCTAGCAAACGACATTTCAGACCCAGCACGGACCAGAAGGCGAAGGCCCACCACGCAACTCCCCGCTGCCGTTTGGCTCAGCCGCCGCGCGGTCATGGGGGCGTCCAGGCGGCCGTGCGAGGGGCTGCACCGGCGTATTTTTGGCCTTCCCCGCGCTGTCGCCCCAGCCCGAGGCTTGTGTGGGAGCGAGGTTGGGAGGGGAGAAGGACGCATGGGGCGCCCGTGACGGCATGCTCGATTCCTACATCGCCACGCGGATGGCGAGGATGTGATCGATGATAGCATGGGCACGTAAGATACGCCTTGGAGGGGTCGAGATAGTCGGCTGATTGCGAGATGGCGAGTAAGCAGCTTGTACGCCAGGGAGGTCTTCGGACGAAGAAGGTATGTAAGCAAGCAATTTCCGTGCAAGACACATAAGGGAGAGCTGGGCGGAGGTACCGTAGCTGACCTCAGTTACCAGTGCTACCAGTGCTACCAGTGCGTGGACCCACAGGGGACCAACTGATGAGCACATCATCCTACGCGGCTTGGCGGAAATTACAGAAGTTTAGCCGTCCGGGGATAAGCACTGCCCGCTGCCTCCCACTCGAGATCCCGGAGACAATGCGAATCTCAGCGAAAGTCTGCCCAAGCACCGAAACCCGCGCATGCCCGCCGTGGAAGGTGATCGCCGACGGCCGGGCTTTCGAGTCTAGGTCGACTCTCCGCCTCTCTCCGCTTTGTCCGTGTGCGGGCTCGATCAAGCCTTTATGGGCTGCAGATTGCCGTGATGTAAGCTACCAGTGCTGGGCGCGATCGACCTCAATTGGTATGGCGGGGTGTTCATGGGTGCTCAAGAGGAAGGTGGGCTGACGTGAACGTGATTGCGTTCTGCTCGGACCGCCACTACTGGTACTCAGTACTCCGACAGTAATTGGTTTGCTCTCTCAACTAGAGGCCAATGACGTCGGGACCGAGTCGGTTGAGACATGCGTTTATGTAGGGCTATAGCTACCTACTCAGTGGCAAGTAATTGAGTGAGTGTTGACGACGAACATGGAAGCAGCGATGGTGAGCCCGAGGCCTATGGTAGGCCTCTGATGACCGCGGTCTCCGATGGAATCAGAGGTATTCAATACTCACCGTTCAGTATTGGTGGAGAATTTGAATGGGCATTATCATGCATAGGTACGTTTGTTCCGATGGACATCATTATCTCAACTGGATATGGATGGAAGATGTTATGGAAGATGTTTCTCGGCCATGTCGGGTACCTCGTCCGAATTGTACTGACCTGCACCCTTCGAGTCAACCGATACAGCTTGAGTCGAATAATGTCATGTGCAACCGGTATAATCGTCGTCATCTCCACGTGCTTGCGTAACCACCTATTGCTTCCCCTCGATGACGAACTTCATGTGGCCACCCTCATAGACGATCTCAACCTGTTATATCGTATCAACGACGATATGCACGCCACAGTTCTCGATCCTCGAACGCTCGTGCGATGTGCAGATCGTGATGGCAGTACTAGTCGCACCGGAGGCGACACCGGCCTCGATACTTACCAGAAGGCCAGTCCTCGAAGACGACGCAACGCTTAGCATCGAAGCCGAACTCCGAGGCAGCGAGTAGGGAACGGGTCGGGCTTTCCGGCCTTGAGCCGTTTGTCGCAAGCGGTAATCGTTACATACCTTGGGAGGTGTAATGCCGACACGGTTCATGCAGCCGTATTGAGCTGTGAGGGCATCTCATAAGCTGAGGGATTGAGTCCATGAGCATCTTGGAATGTCAGAGCTGGGATTTTCATACTGTACGAATCCGCACTATTGATACCCTAGTGAATCGCATTGCATCGCATGATGTCCAGGAGGCATTCTTGGTATGATGGAGAGTCATCGGCGAGCCTCGCGATGCTCGAGGTACTGTGCCACTCTCTCCTTACCATCCCCAACGGTATGTATGGTGTAGATGGCCCAGCGCGGCCATGTGTTGTCGGGAGTAAGGAACGCTATAGTGCGCACCGAGGGCGCAAGCGTGCACGCAAGCGCAGTGGCGGCATCAAGGAGCTTACTTGTGGCGTAACATTCGTGTTGCTCGTTTCTATAAAATTTCACCCTCCACGAAATCCGGATCCCGCGGGGGTAGTCACTGAGGTCTGCGTGGACGTACAGGGCTTGCAGTTGCTTGAGCGCCGCGCATGCGTGACCCAGAGTCTCCTGAAACACAGATCCGTTAATCCAACTCGGAGCTTCCAAAAAGGAGAAAAGAGGCAGACCAGTGGCCAAGACGGGTCAGGAGACATGTCCTCTGGACGAGCTCGATGGACCTCCAGCTCGGTGAGAGAGGGGAATGTGGAGGTGATGAACCGTAGCAGGGCGTTCTCGTCTCCGTCGACAAGGTACTCTACGTGCAAACGCGCCAACCGGCCCGCGGCATTGCTGCATGCTCGCAGCACGCGTAACATGGTGGACGACAGTAGAGGCGGGGCTCTGCGCAGGTGTGGCCAAGCAGACAATGCCATTTTACCGCTGTTCAGGAGATTGTCGTAGAGCTGGGTTGGCCAGCTGTGCAGCGAGAGGCTCCGGATGGACGTCGGAAGATGGGAGAAGATGGGGTCGTCAGGACTTGGGTGCGAGAGCGTGAGATGCTCCAAGAATGGCCATGGAAATGAAGCTACGTGTCCCACGGGCCACAGAGTCCCGTAGTGTGTGAGCTCGAGGTTGAGGACTCGGAGGTTGGGCATGTTGACAAATGAAAGAGCTATGCATGGCGAGGATGGGGGATCACTCTGGTGTTCGCCTTGGATGGTGAGCTCGCGGAGGAGAGGCCAGTGCGCCTTGCTAAGGGAGTCGAAGGGGGTGTAGATGCTAGGAAGGCGGAGTGTCGAGAGAGATGGAGCAAGTCTGCATAGGATCGTTGAGAGCGCTTGAATGGCGAAAACTGCCGGATAGCGGGGAGGGATCCCAACCATGCCGACATCATACACAAATGATGTGAGGGGAGCAAGTCCTTCGCCACAGGCAGCAGGAATCGGCTGCGTATCTGCGACGTGAACATTTGAGCCTGGCCAGAAGATGACATGGTTGAGCATCTTGAACTTGCGCAGGTGCGGAGCGGAGAGGATGCCCTCGAGCGCAGCCAACGAAATGTCGGCGACGTTGTTCCGTCCGGTGTCCAGGCAGATGCACCGCAAATTTTGCATGTTGAACGGTATGGCATGTCTGATTAAGCCGTCGTACATGTTCCCTAGCTCGGGGTCGGGGATGTATTCGATGGTGCTGTGAGGATGCAGTGCTATGGGTCCCCAGCCCCTTAGGACAAGGAGTTCTTTGTGTGCGCATGCATTTCTTAGATGCAGATATCTACGAATTACAGCCAGCACTAGTGTCAGCAACGCTGCCAGTGCTAATGCGCACGACGTGTCGTAATCGTCTCGTACCTGATGTGTGGCCACACACATGAGGGAGGGAAACGCTCCAGGGTGATGGCTTGATCCAGCTCAAGAGAAAATTCTCTGAACATGTATGGTTTGCATAGACCATGCATGTGAGTGCAGGTACGGGACAGTGCATCCAGGTCGTGCATGTTGGAGACCGTCTCGATGATGATCAGAAGCACGTCGCTGCTCAACCCGAGGAGTCTACATATACCAACGCCTTAGCTCCCTGCAGATAGAACAGGCAGCTACTTACGAAGGAAGCTGCGCTCTGGGACCATCGGCGATAGGAAGCGAAGTGACGGCCGCCCTATTAGTAGCGTCGAACGCCGGGCTGCGGCGAGTCGTAGTTGATGCAGTGTGCATGGGAGCTGAGCGCTGAATCTGAGGACCAGCTAGAAATTCGTGTGCCGCTACGTATGCGGGGGCCAACAGCGAGGTCGGTTTATCAGGGGGTTAACGACGTTGACTGTACGGAACTCGGGTCTCCCGGGAGACGTGCGGCGCGTAAGTCCGTGAGAACTCGATCACGGGACCGACGCGTCTAGCCACAAGCGCGCTACCCGCGTCACCTCGTACTCCTTCTACACCCATGGATGAATGTAGGAGGTACGTTTCGCCATGCTCGCGCCATGTCTTCTTCTCACACATTTGCATTTGTTTAATTAGGGTACTCTACGAGAGTAAGCGTCCTTACACGGTCTAGCGTACACCAATCGGTGAACATTGTCTACTAGCTTTTGGCCACTCGGGCTTCCGCGGCAAACAGGAAGAAGTTGTGGAAGCCGCGATACTCGGTAGCGCACCTCTTCCGTATTTCTGTACGCATATTAACTAGGCTACTAGGCTCGGACGTCTTAGTCATCGCGCCGACGGGGATGGGCAAGGTTGGTTAGTGCCCCGCTTCCAGGTGCCACACGTTGCTCATCGGCGTACCCCAGAGCCTTTGTTTCCAGGTTCCGGCACTTTCAGTGGAAGTAGGTGTAAATGCACGTGAACTACACATGAGTATCTAGCTCACCTTCCATGGTCTCCAGCATGGGGTAACAGTGGTCGTCTCCCCGCTTCTTGGTAGGCATTTCCCCCCTTCTATGTCTTGTATGCTGCGAGATTGACAAGATACTGGTCAGCTCTGATGAAGAATCGTAAGACATTCCTTGTACTTACCTTCGTACAACTGACGCTGTGCTCCAGAGATAGCAAAACTTAGGGGGTTGAATGTACCTGTTGCATCGCTTACCTCCGAAACCCCGTCATACGAGAGGTCATATGTAGGTCGAGCATATGTGCATATGTGTATCATACCTGTTAAGCCACTCACGTTCTGTCCCGCAGGTTATGCAGGACCTATCCTCTGATGGTCCGTCGATCCGGCTGCTCTACGGTGTGTTCAGCTGCCGTCAAAATGATAGTCATATTGACGCTGCGCAGTCAGCCCAGAGAAGTTCTGCACCCCGGAAATACGCAGAATTATGGGAGAACTGCATAGCAGAGACGAGCTCAATCGTCTGGTGGTTGATGAGGTGAGCTCCATGTGATTGCACTTGCAAAGGCACTGAACGTCCCTCCTAGGCTCACTGCATCTCAGTAAGAATTTTGTATGGTACCTGGTGAGTATATGTTGATACGCAACAGGAATGGGGCCATGACTTCCGCGAAGAGTACCGACGGCTGGGCTCCTTCAGAGACAAGTTCCCAGATATACCCATCATGGCTCTGACTGCCACCGCAACAGAGACGTACGTATGCAGGGTCTCTAAGACACCTACGCATCCGTTGATGACGTCCTGGTCTCAGAGTGCAGCAGGACATCATACGCAGCCTGAAGATGGCACGCAATCGTCTGTTCCTCGCGCTACATCCATTCAACAGGGCAAATCTATACTACGAGGTAGGGCGGAGAACCACTGGCTGTCCATCCAATAATCTGATATCGCTGCAGGTTCGGTACCTGTCGTCTCCAAACCCGAATGCACACATGATAGACGTGTTCGAATACATCGACAACCTGCACCGACGACGTGGACAGCCTTCATCGGGGATCGTATACTGTCGAACACGGGCTGTATGCGACGAGTTGGCCCAATTTCTGCGAGGAAAAGGTATCCAGGCGAAGGCTTACCACCGCGGGTTGAGGTAAGCTCGTGCAATACATGTATCGAGAAAGCGTGACTCAACGCTTTTGCCTGACAGCAACGCGGTTCTGGACAAGACGCTGAAAGAGTGGGGCGAAGGCGGAAATGGTATCCCCGGGGGCGCAGACGTGGTTCGTGGACAGTCCGTAAAATCTCATTGTAACGAAGACTCAGAAGCTATGGTGTAAAGGTATGTGCCACCATTGCATTCGGCATGGGGATCGACAAGGCAGACGTTCGGTGCGGTGGTTGCTTCATGAATATTGAAGCCGGGGAAGCTCAACGTGAGCATGGGCAGGTACATCATCCACTTTGACCTACCAAAAAGTTTCGAAGGTACGTCAGATTGTACCGATACAGGACACGTACCTGACTCTGCTTCCCAGGTTACTACCAGGAGACGGGTGCGTTGCTTGCAGTGATACTCGGAGGTGTCCCCGATTGACCGCGTACGAGCACAGGTAGAGCCGGGCGAGATGGACTGGTGAGTACTGAGAATCATACGACTTAGTCGTGCCTCACTCCTCATGCTATTCGTGTCCAGCCGGCGAAGTGTGTTCTCTTCTACTGTGAGTTCGAGCGAAATCCATCTCCGGCGACACGTTGTTGAAACCGTCCCAGCAAGAGAAGATGCCTCCCGAGTGAAGCACTGGGTATCCGACTCCCACTCCAAACGTATCGTGAAGGCAGAGTCGGACAATGGCCCAGAACCAAGTCAACGAGCCATGGATAGCTTGTCGGCGGTATGTTGTCGCATGTCTCAGCCCATGTGTAGGTTGATTGACGACAGCACGCCTGCCTCTAGCTACTCAACTTCGCTGAGAACGTCAATACGTGTCGACATGTCGTGCGTTTTGTCTGTGGGCGTGTCATGTAAGAGGAGGCCTCACCACTGTCAAAGCTCATCTGCAGGTACTTCGGAGAGAAGATCAACGCTCGCGACGCAGAAATCGTCAAGACATACTGCGATAAGATGTGCGACGTACGTACGACACCGCCTACATTCCAATCCTTTGAATGCTAAACACTGATATTCATGTAGGTTTGCAAGTATCCCGACAAAGCCAAGTACCGGAAGCGCAACCTTTCCCCTGAAGAAGACGTGGAGGCTCAGTCCTGGAGACCGCCAGCCCGCGCGCCGCCCGACAGCTCTGGTCCAGCTTCTCGCAAGTCCTTCCAATGCGAACCGGGATCCGCGGCGGGGCCCAGTCGGTCAATGTCACTCAAACGCGGAGGTACCTCCGACACTGCAGACCGTACGGCGTCCAAGAAGGTGAAGACGATCCCGACTGTTCCGGTGCACATCTGTAGGCGACTTGCGATACCTGGTGACGACTTAGTTGTACGGGGGTTGACGTTCCACTCCCTTTATAGCGGCCTCGTTGAAGAAGTCGTTCAAGACACCGTTCAAGACCCCGTTCTTGAAGACCCCGCTCAAGAGCGCGCCAGGGAACGATATCTCCTCTGCCATATCTGTGCCAGCAGAAGAGAATCCGGATATTTATGGTACAACTGCTTCCAAGAACTATGCGGCACCAGCACCGGCGAGACGGCCCAAGGGAAAAGAGAAGGCAATCAACGTCGCACCCGAACCTGAGTACCGGTATGAGCCCACGGAAGTTGATGTTGAAGAGTCAGAGCCTACGAGCAACGCGAGTAGCCAGAACAACGACTACAGCTCGGAGCCCGTTGACCGGCCATGTACGTGCACTCGTCCTAACGGGGCTAGCACATCTCAGCACCTAATACACTGTCTACTTCTCTAGCATCCCCCGTTACAGTTCCCGACACGGACGTCGAGCTCGACGCCGCCTACTCGCAGAAGATACCGGTCGAGATGCGGCAGCAGCAATTCACGGCCCTTCGCAAGGCATTGCACAAGGTTCTCCCTACAGGATTAGATTCGAGAGGAGCGACGGCGTGGAGCAGGTTGAAGATGTCGTCTGTAGATGCTAAGACGAAGTATGTCTTTGCGCCTCGCTACCCCCATACTCTGGGCAGATATACTAACAACGTGCAGGAACGACATCATCTCGACCACCGCGCGAGAGCTCGAGTTCGCTGTGCACTGCCTCTGTCGGACGAAAGAGGGGTACACGCAGCGTGCGGAAGAGAAAGTGCGGGCGGTGAAGAACCTCATACGACCTGAGGCCTGGAGCTCTGCCGGAGCTGCCGACGAGAGGCTAGAGGATGCGCGCGAAGTAGCAGACGTGGTGAGGCAGGTGTCTCAGAGGATCAAGAAGAGGATAGGGAGATCATGACTCGGACATCGTATGGCCTGTGACTCTGTATATGGACTTGTCGGAATATCATGCATTGGATCATGTAGACTATTCAGCACCTAGTTTCACTTATCTTGGGATAAATATGGCTGGCCAAGCGGTATTCACGACGGTATGACGAGCAGCAAGCCATGCCATTGGGAACGAGCACGAATGGCTCAGTAGTGTGCAGTGTGTATGCGTACAATGTTGATCACTTCTTGCCCCTTACACCCAAGTTTTACACGTCGACAAACGTTCAGGGAAGCTCAGCAATGCACTCGATCTCTATGTCCGCGCCGAGGGGAAGGGCAGCGACACCGATGCAAGTACGAGCCGGGGGATCCTTGGGGAAGTACTGGACGCGCGTCATGTCAACCGACGCATGCGAAAGGTGCAGGTGCCTGCGTACCTCCTGGTAGACCTCGTTCATGGGCGCGAAGTCCTGCTTCAGGTTGGTGAGGAACACGTTGCACTTCAGGACGGCACTGCGGTCGACACCGGCACCCTTGAGGATCTTGGTCATGTTGTCGAGGGCAGCACGCTTCACGGCGCGGACGCAGGGGTATGAGTACGAAACGCATACATGGGGATGTGGGATATGTGACTCACAGTCTGCGCCTGAACACCACCCGGGACGAGCTTGAACTCGCGGTCAATACCAATGCTACCGGAGACGTAGATGGTCTTTCCGGAGATGATGGCCTGAGCTGCTCACGACTTTCAGTCAAACCGTTCTCTCTGCGAGACATCAAGCATGATGCACGTACAGTAGATAGGAAGAGGGGGGTTAGCCTCCTCGCTGAATACGACCTGCTTCGTCATGGTGTTGGTGCGGGTGGTTGAGAGGTTCAAGACTTGGACTCTGGCGGCAAGAAGGCACAGATGCGGAGGCCTTATATACGTGGATCCACAGTGATCTCAAAGCCTATCCTCCCGATCGTATGGTGTGCTGAGCCCGTTATCGATGGAAAAGCAGGTCATCCGTCGCTTGTCTGTCCCTTGAGTTTCGTGTTGGCCATGTGGGTGCACGCAGACGCCTCGAAGCCTTCTCCCTTTCTGAGCTGGAGATTTAGATGCTTGCCCGGAATACGATGCAAGCACTAGCTAGAAGGCCTGCTGCACAGAGCTAGCTGCGATGCCGTTATATTGTAACTTCTTGAGGCCTGGCGTGCGAGATAGAGACATGGTCCCGGGCCGGGAGCGGGGAAGCAGCGGGCCGATGATCGAGAACTGTTGAGCGCACACCGGGAGGCGTATGGGACAAAGATCTTGCCAGTAGGATGGACAGTGGCAGGATACCGATTCAAGACCGAGATAAAGGCAAGCAGAGGTTCAACGAAGCGACTGCGAGGGTAGCAAGACTGAAGACGGTCACGGAAAGAGGCAAAGGACGAAGCGCCACGACGAGCGTGTTAGCGCCGTGGCAGAGACGCGTGTGGCTGAGAATCTTACGCGCAAAAACTGCACAGCGACTGTACAGCTGCATGCAGCCTCCCGACCGCCCATGCTCGACCCGAGCCTTCTCCCTCCCTCAGCGGACTCTTCCGCTCAGAATGGCTCAGGTGTGTTCCGATAACGCCTCCCCTGGGCCGTAAAGCTGACGTACTCCCAGCGGAAAATACACATGTTCACGAGATCCCTCCTATACCGAGTGCAGACTCGGACACCGACAAAAGAAAGACCTACCTGAGCCTCCTTCCTCACGAACAAATCATAAAAATATGTCTGCTCTTCGAGCCTCATGTTCCTCTTCAGGTGAAGACTACTGTCTGGCCTGTCGATCTTGACGCTGCGATCCTTGAGCTGAAGAAGAAGGCCGACACTCTCCCGCTATCTCCTCCAAAACCTGACGCCCCGACGCCAGTGTCTGTGTCAAATGATGCGCCGCTGCCTACGGACACGAGTACGCCTGCTCACCAGGTGAACCCACCAGGTCCTAATGTACCTCCACCACATCCGCCGGATGAGGATCCGCCCATGGGTTCACTCAGGGACCCGGCTGAGGAGGCCCGGGAGCGAGAACAGGCGAGTGCTGCAAAACCTATTGAATCTCATACTGCGTCTCCTGCGCCCCCAAACCCCCAAACGAACGGCAACGCTGTCGCGTCTTCATCCCGCCATCCTACCCCTTCCGGGACTCCTCAGCCACAAGGACCAGCCCAGCACGCTACTCTCCGCCCTCCCGGGCCATATCCCTATGCGCCTTATGGCTATGCGATGCCACCACAACCGCCGGGGCAGCAGGCCGCCTATCCTCACGCGCCGTACTACCCACCATCCGGTTACCCTTCACACTACCCATACCCATATCATCCGCCCCCAGGATATCCGCCGCCGCCCGGACATACCCCTCCCCCACCTGGCGGCCAGCCACTGTTCAATACGAATCCTCTGGGTCGACCGCCTCATCCTCCCCAACCTCCGCCACCCTCAGGCGAAGACCTACCGTCGTATGAGGAAATGATCGTAGAGGCCCTGCTAGACTGTGGGGAGGCGGAAGGGGCTGCACCAAAAGACCTATTCACCTGGATGGCGTCACGCTACCCTTTGCAGACGAATTTCCGACCGAGTGCAAGTCAGGCGCTGCAGAAAGCGTACAAGCGAGGGAGGTTGGAGAAGAGAGAGAACGGCAAGTACCGGTTGAACGCTGCATGGGAGGGTGGTGCTGTGCGTATATTTGTTCAATCAGCTCATCTGCTTGTGTTGACCTCCATGGTGCTCGGGAACAGACGTCGAAGCGTACCACCCGACGACCGCAGACCATCGCTCAAAGTACATATGCCATGCACCATCCCCCGCAGCCGTCTTCGCCCTTTACGACCGCTCCGCTGCAGCACAACAATCACCCGCATCCTCCCCCCGGTCAGCAACCCCCTCCGTATAACGGGTACTCGTACCAGTACCCGTACGGCGGCCACTACCCAGGCTACCCACCCCAGCAGCGTCCGCCCCAGGACAAGCCCCCAGCCTCGACGTCGATCGACAACGCGTCGGCCGCGAAGTCAGCAGAGGCAAAGGAGGAGGGCGACGCCTGGGAGGCCGCACAGCACATCCTCAAGGCCATCAACTTCGGTGGACTGGCACAGACGAACACGACGGACGCCTCTCGTCCGGGCGCATCTTCCGGCGCGGACGCAGAGCCGTCTACCGCTGCGGACGACGAGCTCACCGCGGTGCTGCACGCACTAGCGTCTGCCGCTGCCGCCGCGTCCAGTGCGGAGCCGCCGCGGTCGACGCTCAGCGACGACGAGCGCGCGTCGTTGCAGGCGCAGCTGGCCCTGCTTGCGGCGCAGTTGACGGAGATTGCGGAGGCGGAAGAGGATGAGGGTCCGCCTCCTGCGCCTGTGCCCGAGCCGCCTTCGGTGCCGGAGCCCGTTCCGCTGTCTGCGGCGCAAGCTTCGGTTTCCCAGCCGTTGCACGCGCCTGCTCCAACAGCACAAGTGCAGCCTCTAGCCCAGCCGGAACCTCAACCTGCATCCGTACAACCCCAAGCGCAAATGCCAGTACCAGCACCAGCACCTCCACCGCGTGCCGAGCCATCGCCTATGAAGACTGTCGAGCAGCACCCACCGCCGATAGCAGCGTTCTCCGGGGCGCATCTCGTCTTGGACGTGAACGCGTTCCCGGAAGAGTTCCTCCCGCCCAGTGTGCCTGCGCCTGGGAGCGGAGCGCAGACGGATGTTGAGATGGACGCTGACGCAGACGCCGATGGGGACGTGGACGTGGACGCGGAGGGAGAGGAGGTGAGCGATGAGGATGAGGATATGGAGGACGTCGTTGTGCCGCTGCATCCGTCTATGCATGCGGGACACGATGCATTGCGGACATGATATATACATACGGCTATGGAACAGGGAGGGTGGGGGGTTGGCTTGAATCATGTTAGGTATGTAGCGGTGTGCTTGATCGTTTGCTAATCGACATGCTTTCGACTTTCGACGTTAACCAGTATACGTCCGTCATCGTGGTGTCAAACACCCCATGTCGCTGGGGGTGTCGATGGACATCTGGCGGCTGCCCGCCTGCCTGCGGCGGGATCGCCAGATGTCCTCGGATTGATCACCGAGCGCAGCGAACATCGATGCGATGTGGGGTCCGGCGTTCAGATTCAAATCCAAGCGTCCGCGTCGGATGAGTCGGATGCCGTCGACGCCGACACTCGAGTGGTGCTCGTCGTCCGGCCCATGGCCCGGTCCCCCGTCGCGTATGTACGTCGAGCGCTGTGTTGACTGTTCCCCGTGCGTTCCGGCGTGAGGGGGGTTTGTTGTTGTTGCGGGCCTGGGCCAGACCGTCGAGCGGCGAACGGCGAGCTCGACAAATCAGACGGCGACCCTGGTGACCTGGTCGGAGTCCCTCGGTACCTGGGACCCATAGGAGTCCACAAGTCGTCGACGGCCGCGGGGACGATCTGCTCGCCTCGGAACTGGACCGTCGCGGATCTGAGTACCTAGTGCCCAGGGCCCCAGCCCGCTCGTGGCGGGAGTATGTTCGGAGATCGCCAGGCCGTCGTCCGTCTCATGACCTCCCCTCAGGCCCCGTCGTGCATTCGTGGCTTGGTGCATACATACTTACCGCTCTTCGCAGTGTGCCTACCACTGTCTACGCTAGCGCTGTACGAGCTCGACGTCTTTCCACATGTCCTCAGGAAACTGACAGTGGCGGATGTGCTTGCCCGAGGGTCCTCCCTCGCAAGCTTCGTACCCTCGACCTCACGACAGGCCCTCACGTCGCCGGCGGATGTCACATGGCCGTACCGTGTTCGCACCCCGCCCCATGCCCATGCGTGCGACGCGTCTGCAGATCAGTGGCGAGTACACTCAGCTCGGGTAGTCGGCACGGTGCACCCCACTCGTCAGCCGCCTGCGTGCGTCATTGAGCTCACACCCAGCGAACGTAAGGGGTGCCCTGGGGTGTCTCGGCGAAGCGTGTGTTTGGTGGGCATCGATGAGAATCGGGAAGGCGAAGCTCCACAACCAGTATCACAGGCTCACAGGCTGTGTCGACGCCCTATTCACTCAGTTACAGAACGTCCTCGGGTGCTCGTCCCGAGACGGAGTTACAGGGTTACGGACTGCAGCTGGTGAGGCGGTGAGTATCCTAATGAACACGGTCGTTTCTGCGCGTCCTCGAACGGTCCCATGACCGTGTACTATGCATCTTTGAGCTCTCTACGCCGTCGCCCCGTCGCCGTCAGTCTCGACCCCAAACGTACGCCCCGCGTTAAGCGTGCTTCCCGATGCGATAATCAGGCGCGCAGTGGAGAGCGGCACAAAGCACTCAGTGCTGCAATGGTCCTTCTCTGACAAGATGCAGTATCCTCGCGAGAAGGACGGAAGGCCGTGCTCCACAAAGGGTGCTCTGTGGCTGATGATGCATTGGCTTTTGGGGTACGCCGAGACGGACGGACGGGCGTCGGATGCACGCACGAGTGAGAGGAGACACGTTCCTGCACGGAAGGAGGTCGACGTCTTCGGAGGGGGAGGAGAGGGAACAAAGGGAAGCGTCCGCATTTCGCACTAGTGCCACTCGCGCGCCGGGGATCGTGCGTTCTTGCCATCCACGCCACACGGCCGCGCCAGGAAGCGCAGAGGGAGAAAGCACGAAGAACTCTGAACGGGTAAGTAGCGGTGACGTTTTGGGGGAACCCAGCCTAAGGAACGCTTCTTGGGCACAGCATGGGTCGCCGGCGCATCTTCCGCCGTGTTCGAACGGAGTGGGAGCGCAGATAAGACTAGTACAGAGCACAGACTCAGAGCACAAAGGCCGCTGCATAGCGGGCGTCCTGGCCCCGCCACGGCGGACGCAAGGAACGGGGGTGCATCTGAGGCCCCGCGAACAAAGGTGTTAGAGACGGAGACGAGCTTCGAAGATACGATGCCGGACGGAACGCTGGGCAGAAGAGGCGACGTGGACGCCTGCGAAGGGAACCTTGTCCACGCCTCCAGCTCGGGCTGCTACAAATTCGCATGCGACGATAGAGGATGCCGACAGCCGACGCACGACGCACGACAAGATGTGAAGTGTTCCTGGTCGTTGCGTCATGCCACGCCCGGCAGTGTATCAAATCCGACTGTGTGGTATGTAGCTGCGGACGCGAAGAAAATCCAGGGTGGCCGCCAGCCATCGCAGATCAGGTTCGTCGAGTACGGCGACTGCCTCTTTGGGACCGACCATCCAAGAAACCACAGCTGCACTTGCACTAGCGTGAAATGCCCATGCTTTGCCGACCCTGCGTGTCCGCCTGCCTCGTCCCAGAATCAGAGAATCAGAATTGCAGTTGTTGCGAGTGACTGGCGGCGTTCTGCTAGTGTGCAGCGTGTCCCGCCGCCGCCGGTCGCAAGGGACGGGTCGCAAACCAGAGTGTTTCGTCGTAAAAGGAAGGTTTACCGGTGGAAGGGTTCCGAGATGGAGCGCTCTGTGTGGCGTCCGTCATGACGGGGGTCGGATGTGGTTGCCGGCGTAAATACGCTGCTTCGAACGTTCATCACGCTCCACGAATACAAATTCTCGCAGCGGTGCAGCTAATCAAGCGCACGTATGACTCCCTGTCGGGCGGGCGTCGGTTTTGCAGGTACGACATATAGGAGACAAGGATAACCAAGCCAAAGCGCGGCGTCGGTGCGCACCGATGCCGGCGCAGTATTAGCGGTGGCCAGGAAGAAAGGCGGGACAACCATAACAGGGACGGCGCAGCGGTGGCAGCATGTTTTTTCCTCGGGCGCTCCGAGGGAACGATTCCGGGACTCGAGGCTCGGGGGTGCGCCTGGGTGCGCGTCCACGCTTTTCCGCCCTTGAAGTCATTATTCGCCCGAACATCTGCGAGAATTTGGCCGAGCAATTTGGGGGTGCGACAGGGCGCATTGTCTGTCTGACTCTAGCGTGCTTCTGAACCTTCGCGTGGAGGACAGTTGCACGCAGATAAACGTACGACATGCTCCAACACGGCACCCGCAATCAAGGACGCATGCGAACGGGCGAAATTGGGGCGTGACCCGGGCGTCGGCATGGAGAGAAGGCAGCCAGTCTGTCGGACGGCGACACCTGCATTCGGAAACAGGGCGCGAACTGGTGCGCGAAGGCGGCCTGCGCCGATCCGATCGGGCCCTGTGATGGGGCCACTTGGTTGCCTAATGCGGACTCAACGCCCATCGATGGACGTGGTTTTCAACTCGTCCGTCCCGAAACGGAAAGGCGCCCTCGACAGTTCGCGAAACGGAGTTTATCTCCCGTTGCCAGCGCCGAGCCACTGCCGAGTGGCAAAACAACGCCGGGCGCTTTCCCGAAGCTTGTCTCCTTGCCGTTTGTGGACCCCGCCCCACTTTCACTCATCCATTATCGCCAACCCTCCAGAAAATTGTTCCTCCCCTCCTTCTTTGCTGCAACACTTGACGTCACAGACGCCCGTCCTCACAGTATAAGACCACTCGCCCTCGCCGCCATGTTTCCTCACTTCGCAGCTTCATTGTCTTCGAGACACAGAACATCCCATCCCTCCCAAGACTTACTCATCCATTCGATACCACTCCTCTCTCAACATGTCCACCGAGGTTATGTCCGCGACTACCCCCCAGACCATGTCGACCGCGCCTCAGACCGTCTCTGTCTCTTCTGAGAGGTCATCCTCATCCGGCCCCGCTACCTTCCATGCGGACGCCGTTCTCTTTGATATGGTGTGTACAACTCCCTTCCGTCCTTCCAGACCTATGCTAACCAAGGGAGTGTGTTGACAGGACGGCACCCTCACCGACTCTATCGCTGCTGTCGAGGCCGCATGGGGCAAGGTCGCCAAGGATATCGGGCAGGACCCAGCCTACGTGATTGCTGCCACCCACGGCAAGCGCGCCGTCGACAACCTCGCCCAGTTCAAGCCGCAAATCAAGGCTCACGAGATGGACGACGAGGTCCAGGCGTTCGAGGAGTCCATCCTCTACTTCGCCGACGCCTACCACAAGCACGGCCCCGGCTCCCAGCCCAGCACCCCCGTTGACTCTGGTGCTGCGACGCCTGCCCTCACCCCCTCGAGCTCGACGCCCAACTCCCGCGCGTCGTCTCGTGCACCATCCTTTGTCGGCTCCCTTGCCCAGCTCACCGCCTTCCGCCGCCCTTCCTTCCTCCACCGCGTCTCGTCTCTCCTCACCCTGACCCAGTCGATCCCCGAAGCCGACGCTGCGACGTTCGAGGATACCATCGTTGAGGAACAGGAGGGTGTCAACCCCAACTGGCGCGATGAGCTTGTCAAGAAGCACCAGCTTCAGGCGTGGCAGGTCGAGGCCGCTGCCGTCGACCGTTCCGTGCGCATCCTCCCTGGCGTCAAGAGGATCATGGACTCGATTCCCAAGGGCCGCTACGCCGTTGCGACTTCTGGCGCAAAGACTTATGGTATGTGCCACATTCTTCGTATATGCATTCGTACTTGATGCTGACTTCACTCCTCCTTGCAGCCTACGGTTGCATGACCCGCGTCGGCATCACTCCGCCAGAGGTGACGATCACCGCTGACGACAAGCGTCTCAAGGCCGGCAAGCCCGCGCCCGACCCCTTCCTGCTGGCCGCGAAGGAGCTCGGCTTCGACGCGAAGCGCTGCGTCGTCTTCGAGGACTCGCCTTCTGGCATCAAGGCGGGCGTCGCCTCCGGCGCGACCGTCATCGCGGTCTGCACGAGCCACGAGCGTTCGAAGATCGAGAACTGCGGCGCGCACTTCATCGTCGACACGATGGAGCAGGTCAGGATCACGCCCGAGGGCGACCGCCTCCGCTTCGAGATCCTCCCCAAGTCGGAGACGGCATGAGCGTCCGCTGGCGGATTGCTTTCAGTTTGTGTTCTTGACAGCCTCACGACTCCTGCTGCATCATTTGATCATTGCTTTCGCACTCTCATCATCTCCCCTCACATCTTCATGTACTCATAATTTTGCCCCCATGGGGCTTGTACAGTAGTGTAGTACATAGATGTCTTTCTTCTCATCTGCACCACCTACTACCCCGCATGTCATGCTACGCTCTCGACAATTTACAAAATAGAGCTACAATTTGGACCATGCCATCCCTCGGATGCCCGCCTCAAGAAGTATGTAGCCCTGGGGCGTGTTCCTTGCGTTCAGCGAAGTCTGTTTGGATGCCTTAACGCTCGCTCGAGAAGGAGAATTCTGGAAATCACGCGTACGAGCGCGCAAGGGAGATCGGGCGATGACGTCGCCCCTGGGACGCGTCGCCTTCCCGGCTGCCGATCACTTCTATGTAACAGCTTGCGCAACCCTCGCTCTCATCTCTACCACCACGACCTCTTTTGTCTATTATACTTTTAACTCTCGCATTCAGTACACAAGCTACCTAGAAGAAACGCGATAGATGGCCAAGGTCCAGCTCTACGTCTATGACCTCAGCAACGGCCTGGCCAAGCAGCTATCGAGGCAGCTCACCGGGAGGCAGATAGATGGAATATGGTGCGTTCGGCTCGGTTCACTGCTTATTGAAGGAGAAGTGAGAGAGAGATCAATGAAGCGCAGGCATACATCGGTAGTTGTCTTTGGAAAAGAAGTGTTTTACGGGCAGGGCATCTCGATCGTGAAGCCGGGACAGTCTCATGTGAGTTTCCGTCTTGTCTCTATGCGCGCGTAGGGTACGGGGTGCTGAGGGTTTGGAAGCATGGACAACCGCTGCAGATTTTGGATATGGGAGAAACATCGTTAGATGAGCAGACGTTTGACGAGTATCTGGACGAGATACGCGACCATTATACCGCGGACAAAGTAAGTGTGCTTATAAGGGCTGTTGCGCGGTTGGATGCTGATTCAGTATGGTAGTACCATTTACTAGGTGCGTTGTCTCCTCCCGCTATCCTGCCGCATGCATGAAGCAGGACTGAATGTGCTGTAGAGTTCAACTGCAACTCATTCACGAACGATTGCATCGGATTCTTGACTGGAGGCTCTATACCCTCATGGATCAGTGGTGCGTATGCCGTCAACCCACGTCCGACTTCGGGCCCTGACTTTCCTCCCAGATCTCCCTTCCGACTTCCTCTCTACGCCATTCGGAGCTGCTCTCCGCCCAACAATTGACGCGATGTTCCGTCGTCCCGTCCCTGGCGCCGCACCCACCCCTCCCGTCGCGCCCTCTCCGAACGCACTCCAGCAAGCTGCGTCCGCGTCCCCCAACCCTGCGCTCGCATCAGCACTCCTACAAGCCGTCGCCCAGCAAGCGTACTCCACAGGCTCTCTCTCCGCGCCGACCTCGCTCCCGCGTCCTCCCGCCCCAGGGAGCTCCACCGTCGCGGGCCCGATCCACATCTGCACGAACCCGTCGTCGCTGCACGGGCTGCTGCAGGCGCACAAGGCGGTGGTGGTGTTCTTCACGTCCGCGACGTGCGGGCCGTGCAGGATGATCGAGCCCGTGTTTGAGGAGATCGCGCACCAGAAGACGCATGGGCGCGATGGCGGCAGGCCGGCGTTCGTGAAGGTCGACATGAGTGTGGGGATGGGAGGGCAGGTCGGGCAGGAGTGGGGCGTGAGGGTCACTCCGACGTTCTTGTTCTTCTTGGATGGGAAGAAGGTGAGTGGGGAGGCTGGGGGGTGGGGTTTCTTTGTGTGCTGACGGTGACATGGCTGGTGTACTCACACAGACGTATGAGCTGAAAGGTGTCAATGCACCAGAGTTGCGCACGCAAGTCGACTTGCTGCTATACCAGGCATACCCTCGTGAGTTGACTGCACTCCGATGAGCGTTCGCAAAGGCTGACTGATACGCCGCTCAGCACATCCGCACACGAAGTTGTCGTTGCCGGCAGTAGAGGCGCTCTCGACAAACCCCATCCTATTTACACAGGTTCCGCCCTTGGACACGGTATCAGCCAAGCTCGCCTCATTCATCGACGCTGCTTCTCAATCTACTGAGCTCAATAGCGCCAAACAGGCCCTCTCTGTGTCACTCGTGCCGTTCCTGAAGTCCCGCTTCCCCGACAAGACCGCGTCGGCAGCTACCCCGGCAAAGAAACCTGCCGTTCCAACGACCCCACAGATACTGACCAGCTGGGCATCCTTGACGTCTAGTCTCACCGCTGCGCTGAAGCCACCTCAGCTGTTCCCTCTAGCCGATCTATGGCGTCTGGCGGTGCTAGACGAGCACGTCGCGAACTGGCTCGCTGGTCCCGCTGGCACTCACAACCCTTTAGACGTCCTCGTACATCAGGCCCTCGACGTCCTCGACAACGGCGACCCGGAACAGAAGGCTGCCGGGCGCAACTACCTGCTCACCGTCCTGCGCATGCTCGCAAACGGGTTCGCGCACGCCGTGCTGGCCAAGACGATCCTCGCGCGCGCGGCCCCTGGGGGGAAGCGGGCGCAGGTGACGCGCGTGGTGGTCGCGACCCTGCTGCACGACGACGCGGCGGTGCGCACGGCGGCGGCGAGTCTCGCGTTCAATGTTGCGGCGACGCTGCAGCGGAGCAGGGTCGAGAAGCTGAGGGGCGCTACGACGGGAGCGGCGCCGGTGGAGGTGGAGGAGGACGAGGAGTGGGAGGTGGAGCTGGTGAGCGCGGTTCTGGAGACGTTGTCGAATGAGACGAAGAGCGAGGAAGTTGGTGAGTGCTTTCGTGTTGTAAGTTTGTGTCGATGAAGCTGATGTGTGGCTACTCTACTAGTGCATCGGCTGGTCGCGGCGCTCGCGTTCTTGCTGCGGTTGTCGCCGTCGTACGAGGGCCAGCTCGCGTCGCTGTTGGAGGTGCTGCAGTCTAGAGACACTCTGAGGAGTAAGCTCGAGAAGGGTGGATGCGGGGAGTCTGGGGTGCAGAAGCCGGAGATGCGCAAGCTGATCGAGGAGGTGGCCGGGAAATTGTGTCCCTGATGCGGGCCGGCTGCCGCTTCAAGTTGATTGGGTCGTCTCGGGCTACTTGCGCAGCAGCTGTAGCACCTACTTATTCGGTCGTTCGGACGTGTTGCAGGACGTGTATATATGTTCAGACTAATGTACTTGGAGATGTACGCATGTAGATCTCATTTTGAAGCTTGAGAGAGCATCGCGGGTGGGTGCGGCAGGAGGCCGGGGAACATCGTCTTGAAAGGCCGGCTCTTGGAAACTGCCGCGACGATGACACAAGGACAGAGAGTCTCGTGAAGATCAAGCCCGGATGCGGGGGAGAGCCATTGCCGGAGGGCATCCATATATGCCCGCTGTCCTCGCGCGCGACGAGCCCCGACACTGCGACATCGGGGGACTGTCGCGCTCTGCCAGTGCTTGCTGCTGCCACTACTTACTAGACGACTCGTGCCTTGATCGAAATTAGACTGAGCTTGGGTGTTCTCGTGGTTCTCGGCGCACCCCGCTCAAGCCTCCACATCCTGATCACGCCCACTCTAACGCCCTCTACGGACAACAGTCGGCTCTAGCCTGCTGCCTGGGGGATCCCGACCAGCGGGACTCGCATACGTATATACCTACCCCGCATTCCGCTGCGATCGGCCGCTGCTCCTCTCCCTTGGACCGCGACCGCATTGCACAACACCCTACCCACCCCAGGACGACCTCTTTCATGTTCCAGACAACGCGACGCACTACTTCTCGGTCTGTTTCGTTTTTGGTGAGTGCGAACGTTAAATCGGGGCTTCTTTGTCTTCTTTCGATCGCGCACGGGGTGAGGGCACATGCATGTGAGCCTGCACAGTTCACAGCACGGGATGGTGGGACATAGGAAGCTGGGATGGACATTGAACGGGTGGACTTAGAATGTGGGAACGGTCGAGCATATAGACAAAGTCGCGGGACGGGCCGCTACAGGTGCAGGACTCGGACGCCCTGGACGCGCTGAGAGTCCATGAAGTCTGCCTTGCATTCACTGCGTCCATGATGTTCTTGCCTTGCCTAGCCAACCCCTCCTCCCCCTACCGGCTGCGTTCTCTTGCATATTGCGGCGTCCCGTCGCGCCTCGCGTGCTTGCTGGAATGTGCTCCAATTCGTGCAGGTTCTCAAGCCGATGCATTTCCGTGAGGTGGTGCAGCAAGGTTTCGCGGGAGTCCGTCTTTGCGGAGCCTCGCCATCTCGAGCAGACGGGTCGCCTTGTCCCAAACCTCGACAGCTTTACCAATCCACCGCTCCTCTCGTTATACACGCAGTGAGAGGTGACAGCCTTCGAGCGCACTACCATCGCGTTGCGCGCTGTACACGACGCCGCCTCTCGACTCCCATCTCCCCTCTCACTTACTTAGATTCCCTACATTCCGCCGGAGCGACTAGACTAACATCACCATAGAAGTCACATAGACCTGCGATGTCGAAACCACGCACTCTCAAAACCTCCGCGCCCCGCAAGTCGGAGGTACCACCTGGGTACGTCGCGGACCCCAGCAAGGGCCCCATGCTCCGGTACGAAGCCTCGCTCCCGAAGCTGCCCGTGCCCACACTCTCCTCCACTGCCGCGAAGTACCTCGAGACGGTCGAGCCGCACGTCACGAAGGAGCAGTTCGCGAAGACGCAGGCCGCGGTGCAGAAGTTCCTCGACTCGGAGCAGAGCAAGGTGCTCCAGGAGCGCCTGCAGCAGCGCGCGGCGCAGCCCGGCGTCGCGAACTGGCTCGCGGAGTGGTGGAACGAGGCGGCGTACATGGGCTACCGCGACCCGGTCGTGGTGTATGTGAGCTACTTCTATGTGCATGTGGACGACAAGACGCGGCCGTCGCAGGCGAAGAGGGCGGCGCAGCTCTTGAAGGCTGTCTTGCCGTTCCGTGCGCTCGTTGAGAGGTGCGTGTTTGTGGTGGTGTGGTACTTTGGCTGTTACGAGCGTTGACGTGGATGTCCGCCAGCGAACAGCTCGAGCCGGAGAAGGTGCGCGGCGCGCCCTTGGCGATGAAGTCATACGAATGGCTGTAAGTATCCCGTTGCAGTCACCTAGCAACCTCGCGCTGATCGGTCGGTGCAGCTTCCACTCGAGTCGTTACCCCACCAAGCCTTCGGACACTGCGAAGAAGTTCGACCCTGCGACGCACAACCACGTTGTCTTTGTTCGCAAGAACAAGTTCTTCAAGGTTCCTCTCGCTGACAAGTCTGGCCGCGAACTCTCAGCAGCCGAGCTCGAGGCGCAGATCGAGAAGGTCATCGAGTTGGCGGGCAACGAGAAGGCGATCCCGGTCGGTGCGCTCACCTCGGAAAACCGTGACATCTGGACAGACGTGAGTTGGTTTCCTGTGGTAGACTTGGGGGTGACTGTGCTGACTTTGCATTAGGCTCGCGCAGCTCTACTTGCAGCATCACCATCGAACGCGGCCACACTCGAGGAGATCGAGTCTGCTATGATCGTGGTTTGCTTGGATGATACCGCGCCCGTGACTCGTGAACAGGCAAGCTGGCAATGTTGGGTCGGTGATGGCAAGAACCGCTTCTACGACAAGCACCAGCGTACGTCCCTCTTCCCCGTACCTGCCTCATTTGTGTTCCGTGACTGACGCCACCTGCAGTCATCGTGTTCGAGAACGGCAAGTCCGGCTTCCTCGGCGAGCACTCCTGCATGGACGGTACGCCTACCCTGCGCCTGAACGAGTTCATCCTCGCCTCCCTCGCCGCGGGCAAGGTTGACCTCGGGCCCGCGCGCACCGCATCGACGGGCGCAGACCTCCCGCCGCCGCAAGAGCTGACGTTCACGCTCGACGCGAAGACAAAGGGCTACGTCGCGGACGCGGAGGGGCACTTTGACGCGCTCGTCGGCCAGCACGACATGGAGGTGCTGCACTACGAGGGCTACGGCAAGGAGTACATCAAGGCGCACAAGGCGAGCCCGGACGCGTGGGCGCAGCTCGTGAAGCAGCTCGCGTTCCACAAGATGTTCAACCGCCCCGGCGTGTGCTACGAGAGCGCGCAGACGCGGAAGTACCAGCTGGGCCGGACGGAGGTTATTAGGAGCGCGAGCAAGGAGAGCAAGGCGTGGGCGGAGGCGATGCTTGACCCCGCGCAGACTGTGAGTGTTGTTTTTTTCTGTTGATGCCGGAGGACGATGAGCTCATCAGGATGGGGTAATAGGACGAGCACCGTGCTGCGTTGTTCCGCAAGGCTGTCTCGCGTCATCTGCAGTACGCCGCTTGGGCAGCGGACGGCCAGGGCGTCGACCGCCACCTCTTTGGCCTGAAGAAGTGTCTGAAGGAGGGCGAGCCCGTCCCTGAGATCTACACGGACGAGTCGTTCAGCAAGACCAGCCATTGGGAGCTGTCCACCTCTCAGCTCTCCTCGCCCTTCTTTGACGGCTGGGGCTACGGTGAAGGTGCGCTCTCTCCTTCTATCATTGCTAGAGAGAGAAGGAAGGATGTGATGCTGATACTGACCGATGCGCTCTGCAGTTGTTCCCGACGGCTACGGACTCTCGTACTCGATCGGCGACCACTACATCCGCTGGACGATCACGAGCTTGAAGCGGAACACGGCAGCGCTCAAGCACTACCTCGCCGAGGCGGCGACCGAGACGCGGTTCATGATGGAGAAGGCCGCGGCGGAGGCGAAGAAGAAGGAAGCGGACAAGGCGAAGCTGTAATGTCTCGTAATGAGGCGGTTCTCATACATATATCTCTTCTGGTGGTTGGACTAGCACGGTCATCTTGATCAATGGGAGCATATAACATACAGTAAGTTATGGATATGGATGAGATTGAGCAATTCCAAGGAATACAGGCGAAGAGAACAGGGTATCGAAGGGACTGACTATAGACGGGATACGATGTCTGGCGACGTATTGGACTGGGCGGAAGTCTCGACGCCGTCGAATACCGGGTGTCTGGCACCAGCCTTGGCCAGTACCAGCTCCTCGCGATTCTCATACCACCACTCGATGGCGTAGTCCTTCTCTGCGTCACCGACGTCCTGCGAGATCGCCTTGAAGAGCGCCTCCACGAGCTCCGTCCGCATCTCCTCGATGCGCTTCTCTGTCGCTTGATTCACCGGTGATGGTGCGGAGACAGACACCACGATCGCCTTGACCTCAGTCAAAAGACGCGGGAGGAGCGTGAGCGAGACGGAAGGAACAGTGGCGATGAGCGTGAGGTGCAGCCGATGAAGGTGCTCAGAGGGAACATCGAAAGACTCCTGAGCGGGAGCAGGTGGCGAGGATGACGACGAGGACGAGGACGCTTGGGCGTCGGGGGAATATGGCAAGGTTGCCTTGACTGGTGCTGCGCGAGCGTGCCGGATGGCATCGAGCAGCACCTCGATGCAATACCAGGCCATTGAGTCGGCGTCCAGGTCTTTCCCGCCGCCTTGCGCGCCGCTAGCGTATCCGAATGAGCTTGCGCTTCGGACGAGCGCGGCGTACGCCATGCAGAGCTGGGTCGTGCTCAGTCGACCGTCGAACGAATTCTGTGATCGCGGAGTTCAGTTCCTGCCCGACTTTGAGAGTGTGTGTACAAGAACGTACCTCGACGAGACAGTGGGCGTACATGGGCACAACTTTCTCTGCGAACGCGGGCTCGGGTTGTCTTTGGATGCTAGCGTCCTTTGCGTGCGATGCGAAGACAGCCAGCATTACCGAATGTGCCGACTCGTACGTCTCGCGATTGTTTGTGTCCCATAGATATCTACACTCAGGGTTAGTAGTTCCGTTAGACGACGTACGAAGGTGTTGACATACGGGTGGCACAGAGGATATACTTGGGACTGGATGACCGCTTCTGACAAGACCGGCACGAGTTGCTCCACACAAGCCAGTGCAAACGCCTTCTTTGCATCGAGCAGCACACGAGGGAGCGTCTCCACGGCTGGGCCAACTAGTCAATACACATAATATACCCACGGATGAACAGATGCTCGAACCTTTGCCCTTGGCAGATATACTCTCGTGATAGCACAGCTCCTGGACGAACCTCCCCGCTTCGGCCTCACTGGCTGAAAGCACGTCCAGAGCCATGTAAAATGCCCGTTTGAGCTCAGGCAGCCCTGACTCGGAGTTGGACGCTACCCCACCGAACTGCGGCATGACGAACGACAGATGGGAGAGCGTGTGGAGAGCGTCAAGAGCTATGGTGTACGACGATGGAGAGGTCGGAGGGGCGGATGGTGGACCGCCGGATTGTTCTCCATAAGGACGAGGGACGAAAACGACGGCAGATAGAATGGATTGCAGGACCATGAGATTCGTGAAGAGGAGCGTCTTCAGAACTTGCCAGGTCGCGGTTGCGATCTCGCGTGTGCTGTCGTCTGCGAATTGACTATCTTCGCTCACACTGGCGAGAGGGCACTTTGACCAGTCCCCCTCAACTGTAGCAGCGAGAGACTGCAGACGGGCGAGTGTGCGTCCTATGGCCTCCCAACCTGGTAAGCGTCGAGACTCCACCAGTACAGTGAGCGAGAGCGCGGTGAACCTGGCTAACGAAGCCATGGACGCGATGTATGTGGAGCTTGTGATACTACGCACGGCTTGCGCGAACGCGCTCTTAGACTACAGGAAAGGGCGTGCGGTCAGAGCAATGCCAAATATGCGAGGACATGAACTTACGAGAATTGTGAACTTGCCATCCGCGTCGTGACCCATTCCGGTTGAGGCCTGCGAGAGAAATGTCCCAGCGTGGTAAGATCGCTCGATTGTGGACACTAGGACGTCTATGACAGTCTACACGCCGGTTGGAATTAGTACAGGCCTGCACATGTATTGTATGAACGTGGCTTACCGGCAATGGAAGTGCCTGTAGACGTTCGGGCGCGACATACTGTGCGCATTGAGAAGCAAGCAATACAGCCAGCGCAAGCGGGTCTTGTGATGATTCTCAGTTCGAGTTCGCGCACAAGTCAAAGAGTTACTCACCTTCCTCCACACCTTTCGCCTCCAGGCTCTTCTTGAAGTCCGTCTCCCATCCAGAGCCCTCCCTTGCATACGTATCCACAACCTCCGCAAGCGCAAGCACCACCTCTTCCTCCACCTTCGCCCTGACCCTCGCCTCCTTCTCCGAGACCTTCAGCTCTGCCTCCCAGTCCTGCAAGCCCAGCAACATCCCCGACGCACACGCAAGCCTCACAACGGCCGCGCTTCCCGCGAAGCCCTCCAACGTCGCCCTAACCCACCTCCCAAGCCTTGCACACACATTCACGCCGCGCGACGGAGGCAGGATGCTCCGTGGGTTCTGCTCCGCATCCGCCTTGTGCACCGCGACGCGCAGGTGCACGGCATGCCGGAACGCGACAGCGAGCGCGGTGAGCTTCGCGTACGTGTACGGACGGAAGAGCGGGCTCCCGAGGACGGTCGCGGTGAGTGCGGTGGGCGAGCCGGGGATTGGCACAGGCGGACGGGCGAGGTAGTGTGCGATGGAGGCTTGGAGGGTCTCGAGCGGGAGAGTGGAGGTTGTGCGGGTGAGGTGGCGTATGAGGTTGATGTATCCGCGGTCGGACATCGTGTTGCGCTCTCGAGGGGGCTGTTAGACGCGATGGTTAAGTCGACGAGCGGAGAGGATGAGCGTATGAAGCAAGCAAGCCACAATGCGGGGTCGGCTGCTGGCTTGCATGAGATATTGGACGGAGCGCGCGAGTACATATGCCGCTCAATCACCTCGGTCCTCGCCGGATGGCACACACTGACAAGGTTTCATGTCAATTAACCCTCACGTCCAACATCAGCTCACACGCAGTCTCTGTGCCCGAGGGCGAGATGTATTGGTTTGTAGTAGCAGGTGGAGACACAAAAGAATGAAAGGCCAAAGCAGTAAAAATATCGATACAACCTAGATCACCAGGAAGAGCTCAAGAAGAAGCTAATAACACACATTGCTGCAAACAATCCCTATGGAAGAAGAACAAAGCTAAAGCCTGAAGGGAGGAAGGAGGGTAACGGAAGGAGGTATCTCGTGGGGCTTCCTTCCGCAGTGCAGCAATTGTTTCACCATGCCAGGGTGGACGATCCAGTCTTTCATCAAGCCGAACGCAAGCACGGAGCTTAGCGGCGGGCGGTGGCCGTGGGGGTGATCGTCACCGTCACCGTCGAGCTCGGGGGCGCGCAGGTTGCGGCGGAGTCGGTCGCGGTCGCAGAGGCAGTCACCGTGACGGTGACGGTCTCCTCCGCACAGTCAGCGCTGGACGTGGCAGAAGCAGCAGACGAGCTAATATGCACAAGCTGGTGTCAGAATATGCCCTGGGATGTGGGAATTGAGATAACTCACCTCGCACTCGCAGCCGCGTTGTTGCCGGACGAAACGCCTGCAACGGCAGCGTTGATCTCGTCCGCAGTCGCGTCCTCAACGAGGAGGTTCTGCGTGAAGATGCAGCCGTTCGGGTCGTTGGCGTCGTCGCAGCTGTTGCCCTTGCCCGTGTTGTCGTTGAGGTTGCCCGGGGCGAACGTGCCGGACTTGAGCGCGTCCTGCGGGTTACCGCCAACGGCGGCGATCTGCTTGGCGAGCTCGAGGACGATAGCCTTGTTCGTCGCGGCAGCATTGGGCGACGCGGGGTCTTGGTGCTGCGTGATCGCCGCGATCTCGGGGTTCTTCGCAGTCTGGGTGCAGAGCGCGGACGCGAGGCCAACCTTGCCGGTGTTGCGTTCGATGGCACGGAAGAGCAGCGCGTTGACCATGGCGTCAACGTCGCCGGCGGCCTTGCCGTTGGTGAAGGCCTGGTCGGCAACGGCTTGTTGCAAGCAGGCGAGGTCCTGTACACAAGTCATGAGATTGTGCAAAGATTGCAGCAGAGAACAAAGGTACTGACTGTGATGTCACCAGCACCCTGTGCGGCAGCGGCATCGCCAAGAAGAGCGAAGACAGGGTCGACGATCTTGTCGGGGTTGTTCAAGTTGAGAGTCGCACGGACGGCCGTGAGGATGGGCTCGTGCGAGTGCTCCTGGGGAACCTCACGGCGAACGGGGGCCGCAACGGCAAGGTAGGAGAAGAGGGCAAGAGCAGCGAAGGACTTGATGGAGACCATGGTGAAAACTTGTGTGTAGGGTGACCTGACCGGGGAGGTTGTATCGACAAAAGAGGGTACGCCAGCGACCTGTAGGTGTACGTCTGTCAGCATCAGGCTCTATATAAGCATGGCGAGCCACGACAAAGACTAACAAAGAACCGAGAAGGTTTAAAGGAACTTGCAAGATCCGGTCTTGGCTGCGAGCAGAATGAAGGACGTCGACGCAGGCCCCCGAGGCTTTATACCCCCCGGCGAAACACCCATCGCGGCAGCATTGGATCGGGCCGCGGGACCACAAGGCACGCGGTTGCCATGCCGCGGAAAACACGCCCGACGTGGCCCGGATAATGAGCCGACGGGTCGAGAGTGCTTTACTTATTGCTTTTCTAACAGAACTTCCAATGCGCCTTGCCCGCCGGGCAACAGTGTTGTCCTGGTTTCTTCATCCTGACAACTGCAATCAATTGAACCACGGCTAGGCTACCGTATCCGGTAAGTCATCCTCGCAGTAACGGGGCGCCCGCGCGGGCCGAGCGGCCTCCGTCCTGCTGTGTCCTCCCAAGCGATGGGAAAAGAGACAACGCAGTCTCATTATGACGCTAGGGACAAGGTGATAATCAACGAGTAACGGCTTGCAACCAGGAGAGATGGTGTCCTCCTGCCAGTTAGTCGAAACATTGACACGCCCAAGCAGGCACGTACACATCGTCCGACGATCGCAAGGGCAAACGATGGCAGCGAGCGCATCATCCCTGCATGGTGGGCATCTCGCAGTGACTTCGAGACGTCATGCATTGACGACCGGACATGAGTTATCTGAGACTTTCCGAGGTCGAATTGCCAACATGGATCAGGATTCACCGAGCTTTCGCCTGTTGTAACTACCTTGAGGTACTGACCAGTGACCATTCGGCGTTGCTGGTACAAGCCCACCACATGGCATCATGTCTGAATCCTTGTAGCTCGGCAGCAGGTTGACAATCACACTGGATGTGAAACCTAAACAGGTCACGCTCAGTGGAGGAGCTCATAGGACGGAAAACGCAGCAGGGTATCTATTGGTCTACACAAGGCGAACAGTCGAACTCTCCTTCTTGGTGAGAGAGTGGAGGTCTTGTTCTGCGCCATGACCATATAAGCATGAACCGATACCGAGGATGCAGAAGAGTACTCACGAACGCCCCATACGTGCGCGCGCAGGTCCAAGAATTCTGCGATGCCGTTCAGTAGGTGTCGCTTTACTCGATTTGTTCTGTATAGGCTTACCGACATGGAGGCCATCGTACAACTTCTTCATCTCAGCACGCACACGAGAGATGTCCTCTTTGGTAGCCGAGGTCTCACTCAGAGCCTTCAGCTCCTTCTCTACAGCCTCAATCCTCCTCACATGCGCGGAAACCTGAATCGTGATGCACGTTGCAGCTTCTGGAAGACAACATCAAAACAAGCACGTACCTTTTGTGTGCTCGCCTGGAGCTCCTCCACGCTCGCTTGCAACGCGGCCGAAGCCAGCTTGTACTCTTCAAGCAGGTGGTATGCAGCCAGCGACGAAGCCAGCGAGAACCCGAACAAAAATCCAACGATTCTATATACCACAAGTCAGTTGTAAACAGTCCGCATCACACACGACACCATTGGCACGCACCCGCCGCGGAACGCGCCGACGGGCTTCTTCGCTGGGGGAACGGAGCCCAGGTTGGGCGTCGCCTCCTGGCGCACGACCCGCGTGGTTGAGAGCAGGCGACTTGGAGCTGCGCGTACGCTGTGTGTCCGGGCGATAGGGAGGGTGCGTGCGGCAAGGGAGGCCATGGTGGTAGTGAGCGGGCGAACCCGTGTGTGCCGACAAGTCCGTGCCACCGCGCGTAACGCGTGTTCCCGAAAAGGAGATGCGGCTTCAGCCTCGAGTTTTGCAGCCACCTCCACCTTCGACGCGTCTGCTTGTGCTACATTCTGGGTTTTGCTCACTATACGCGTGATAGTGTGCTTTCTACTGGATCTGAATGACACTCAGCCATCGAGATGGCCCGAAGCGACAAAACGAGTCTCGTACCTCCGACGAGCTGTCTGGACGCGAGCGGAAGAAACAGAAGACTCAGATCGCGCGGACTATTGCAGTGCAAGAGGGTAGTCCATCGGGTTCAGGAGGAAATGCGGCTGCTGGTCCGTCGAAGTCTGTGCGCTTTGACAGTGAGTAGTGAAGGTCAGCGCAGGCAGGAGGAAGTCTCAGTCTAGTTTCTGCAGGTATGAAGGGGCTTCCTGGCGCGTTAGACGTGGAGAGATTCGCAGAGGTACGTTCACTTAGATCAATATATACACGTCGATACTCCAGTTTCGTTTAACGCTGCGGGGTAGTCCAGGGCGTTTGAGATCAATGCAATGCACGAAGCCATGCAGAATGCACGGTATGTCCCCATGCTAGTCAACGTCCGAATGAACCCTAGAACATGGATTTTTGAATCAGCGCGAGCTCGACAAGTCGTGCATGGCAACAACTCCCAAGACATCTTCGTCGAAGAGCAGCCAGCCATGACGTCCGTCGTGTACCTCTAAGGTTGCGGGACAAGGCTCGTGCTGAGGTACGTACTACCCAGCTTGCCCATTGTACACCCCGGTGTCGCTCACGCGTTCTGTCAAACATGCCAGATGGACCCTGCTCGTAAGACTGCACTGGGCCGGCATAATCCCAAACTCGGAAAGCTGAAGAGGGTTAAGCGGACAATCGATCTGCTCCGACGGCAAAGTATGTCAAGCATATCGTGCACGCTCTCGTTATTCTGACATCAAATGGATTGTAGAGGACAAGACATGGCTCGAAACGCACATCTGGCACGCGAAACGAATGCACATGGAGAATATATGGGGCTACAAATTGGTGGGTGCATCGGAAAGGTTGGCGAGCCAGGTTGGAAGTTCAACTGAGCCGTACACCTCCAGGCAGTGACCCCGACAGAGAAGTCCTTCCGACCATCGCATCGAGCGTCCGTACACGGGTCAATCCTGCACGACGCCTCGTACTTTGCCACCATCGAGCTGAAGGGCCCCGAAGACCTGCTGCGCACTATCTTGGACAGCTGTTGCGATTGCCAAGGACCGAGTATGGGTGCTACAAGGTAAGGATTTGTTCACTTTACTCTCAGAAGGCTACTGAGCTGATGATATGCAGATTCCTGACTGGTACCAGGGCCGCAGAGACGTACATCTACGGATATAACAAATATCCCTACAATCTCATTGGACCCGCAACCGTGCTCTGGCACGCCATCTCTACCGATGCGCCACCAGTGATCCAGAGAGGAAGTGGCAAGGGAAAAGGCAAAGGCAAAGGAAAGGAGAAGGAGACTGCCCCTGCTACCGACACGCAGCAGCGCATCCGCACTGTCTGGATACGGGTGCATCCATCGATTACAGAAGAAGCGCACGATGCGCTTCGACTTTCAGCGTCGTTTGCGCTCGATGGGGCTAAGCAGGTTGGGAGGGTTGCCGCAATTGAGATGGCTGACCTCAGGGAGCACTTCAATGTCTTTGAGATCATGGGCCCGAAGTCGAGCCAAGTTATCAAGGGCGCGTTGCGGCCTGTCGATGACAAACGGGAGGACTTCAAGAAGGCACGTTTCCAGGAATCATTCCGTGTGTTTATATCTTTGTTTTCTGACTCTCCGCCTTAACAGTTCTGGAACTCTTTGAAGAGCTTGCAGTCTTCTGGCTCGGTTGCACGGGGTATGATGATCGGTTTCACCGTACATGACCCGCGATTGTGGTGGGCGTTGCGTCTCCATGACTGGTCCCATAGCGATCGCTAAAGCTTGCTATCATGTCACAGTTTCCCTCCCAAGAACGCCAAACTCAACAAAGAGAGCGGGTCCACACTTCCCCCTGCATCTCAAGTCTTCCCGTGTGCCGCGCTGGCGCAAAGCCAGATATGGGACGAACAGACCCGGATGAAATTACGGAAGCCACGGTACAAGAAGAAAGACCTGGACCAGCGTCGATCGAACGTACGTCGTTCATCACCGTATTGTGACCGAGCACCCTCTCAATGAGCACACAGAACCTCGTTCCAGGCACGCCACTGAAGTCCGAACGCAACGATGACCGAATCCCCGTGCTCCTCATCCAACGCTCCGTCGAGAACGCCCCGCTCTCGCAAGACACCCGCCTCTCCACTGCGACCTCTTTGCACGGGTGGACACTCATCATTCCCCAGGGGTGGGGCATGCCCTTCCTCTCATCGCTCATCTACACTGGAACCCGCGTTGGGGGGCAGCGTGAGCGCCAGACGCAGGCCTTCGAAGCCGGCTGCGCGTACTTCCCTCGCGACATCCCCGCTACGCAGGCGTACGATGACTACGCCGAGGACAGGGCATACGACGAGCGTGAGACCTGGGAGCGCAAGCCGCCTGCGAAGCGGCCAAACTACGACAAGCTGGGCACGCGGAGCCCGTGGCGCCCGGACTGGGGCGTCGTCTTGGGCACCGAAAAGCCCCCGGAGCCGCAGGAGCTCGAGGAGTTTGTGGACACGCAGAGGGACGAGGACGCCATGGCTGTGGACGCCACCGCCCCCGGGACGGCGACTGGCGCCGAGGGAGCTGGGGACCAGAAGGCCGAGCAGTGGCTCCTTCGTGGTCCGGACGTGCCTGCGATCGTTGCGAAGGTCTCGCCAATGTTGAGTCCTGCTGCGGAGCTGCTCACGCAGATCAACAAGACACGGACGAAGCGGAAGCTCGCTCCGCTCAAGGCTGGCTCGCGGCCTGAGGACTTGCTCAAGGGCGCCTTGGTTAATGTCAGCATCACCCTGCTGGGGCGTGGCTGTCCGGACGATATGGCTGTGATACATCGTGTCGAGGATGACGAGGCGAGGGCGTGGATGACGGCGGAGGCGAAGCGGAAGAAAGGGCTCTCGCTTATCCAGGATGGACCTGATGAGACCGAGGTTTGCTGACTGCACGATCCTCTGGATGGCTCCCGCGAGACTAATTCTACAACCTCTAGCTTTCACAAGCAAGGCCTTCAACCGACACAATCATCGGTTATGTGACGACTGGTAGCTTTTCGCTCTCGCTCGGCGAGGGACATGCGGTTGGCGCAGTGCCTCTGGCACAGTACCTGGAGCTTCGGACGCAAGCTCAAAGGTGAGCGTCAATATGTCTTGCGCATATCACGGTTCTGAAGCTGATTTTTCCGCAGGTTGCGCAATGACTCGAAGTTGCTCGTCAAGCTGAGGAACCGCGATGAGATGATCTGCCGGGCAGCGTACCTCGAGCTCTTGTACTGAGACTCGGAGCTGCAGTCCTGCAGGCTGCGGTGTGGATTAGCGGTGCAGTTTGGGAGCACGCCTTGTAAAGATACAGTAGTCGGCCGGGACTCTACAATGCGGGGTGGGAGACAAATGCCAAGAAGTGGAGAGACACGAAAGACAAAGTAATGATGCGATGCGAGCAATGGGCACTGGCGAAAAAAAAACTGATGCAGCAGTTGTCCATGGAACTGTGAGGCGAGGGAACCGAAGGCAACAGACAAAGGACTACTACGAGGACGATCAGCTGAGCTTCCATCGCTCGAGCGCGCCCTGTATCAGCCGCGCCATGTCCTCCTTTGCCTGCTTCTTTGCGCTGTCTGTGATACCCTCGAGCGCATCGAGCTCCTCCGGCGATGTCTTGAGCGGGTTGAACTCGAGCACGTGCCCATCTCTCGTCTGTACCGAGACCAGGGCAGAGAACGACGGGCCGATGAAGGGATCCTCCAGCGATGACGACGCCCGCTCAATGACCGTACTCCCTTTCCACGTGTTTGTTGGCTGGGAATCCGACTCGACAAGGGTTGCTTGCGATGCGGATCTTGAGTGTCCGCCTTGCGAACTTGACCCGGATACTCCTAAGTGCGAAGAAGACGATGCAGAACGGACGATGATACTGCGCTGCTTCTTCAATGTCTTCCCTCCGCCCGCCCCCGCTCCCTTTCCCTTCCCTGGTCCTGTGCCATCTGGGGCGTCTGGATCGGCCTCTGCTACGGCTTTGAACCAGTTCTTGAGGTCCAGTTGGTATGGATTGGCGAGAGGAGAGCCGTTTACGCTGAGCATGTGTTCGTTCTTGCGTGGCCAACGCGGATGGTTTGCTTCAGAGGGCAGGACAGGGTTGAATGTGGATGTAGACGGGACTCGAGAGGCTGGACGGGTGGCTTGGGACGGTTTGGCAGGAGATGCGAAGCGGGATGGTGTTCGAGGGAAACCTAATGGCTTGGATGCGCCCTTCTGAGGACTTGGCGAGACTGCGCCAGAGGGTACGCGTGATACGATACGTGTCTGTAGGGGTTGCAAGCGTGAACACACAATCTGATGCTATCGATACGACGAGGACGTACCTTTGCAGGGGTCTTGGTAATCGGAAGACGCGACTTCTGTGCGGTCGAAGGCGCAAGTGGGGGCGCAGGTTTCTTCTTGGGGGTAGCAGCAACCATCCGAGCTACGGAGACAATTAACCATAGCCTCACGACGCGCTTTTGGCACCACATACCGTTCTTGATGCCTCTCGAGCCCTCGACCTCCTGCTGCCCCTTCGCCGCCTTCTCCTCCGACTCCTGACTCTCGACCCACTTGCGTTTCCGCGTGCCAAGGTCAATCGTCGCGTCCTCATTGCCCAGGAGCTCGCGATTTCGCCCCTTGACGGCGGCCTGGATGTCCCCATTGTACTTGACGAACTCGCGAAGGGTCATGTCGCGCACGATGCGCGGCATGCGCAGGATGAGGCTCTCCTGGTGCCGCCGGAAGTTCTCGAGCACGTCCGTCAGCCATTCCTCGAACTGGCGCGTCTTGTGTGACACTGGAGGTTACGGGCGCGTGTGCGGTCGGTAGGACAGATAACAGCCTGAGGCGGACGAGGGCACTGACCTTCGAGGTCGAGGTTCGCGAGGAGCTGCTCTTTCTCCTCGGCGCTGTACTTCCGTGTTCTTGAGCTTGAGCTGGACATCGTGCTGGGGAGGCCGGGAGGGGAGAGGAGGGAGGCAGAGGCGGCGGGCGTCGCGTGGGGTGACCGTGTCGGTGTGGTTGGCAATGGGTTGAGACGCGAACGAGCCACCCGCGCCGTTTACGCGGGCGGCAGAGATCACGTGGGCCCGTACTTTTCTCTTTCTGCCTTCACCTCGCTGCGGGGCTGCTAGTGCTGCTTGGGTTGTCCTGCGTGCTCATCATGCCTCTTGACGGTCACGCGCATCTCGTACGACAAGGATGGTCAGGAAAGGGCAACGGTCTCCGCCATGGTGCCATCGCGAAACCTGTAACGGTCGTCCAGAAGAAAACACTCTCGGGTATTGGGAAGGACCGCGATGAAGCTTTTCCCTTCTGGGACCAGTACGTCAAGTCACCTAGCACCATGCATACACATCCTCATCAGCCGACCAGCGTATTCCAAGCTGCGTCAGTCAGCATACAACTGAAGCTGCATGATTCAGACAACGAGTCTGTACGTATCGTATCTACCCTCCTGCGCCCCCACCAACTTCACTAACCGTCTTCATCCTGCATAGGACTCTGAGGGCGGAGATAGCTCGAGCGCGACGCCCGCCCCGGAGCTCAAACGCACAAGCACCGGCATCATCTCCAACCGCCGACCCACCACGGGCACCCCCGCCCTCTCCGGGACAAGTACTCCTGCTGACTCCCTAACGAGCACAAGCGCAAGTGGGAGCAGTACCCCTCGCCTGAACATCATGGCGGCTGCGAAGCAACAGGCCGCGCGCAGGATGCTCTACTCGATGTTCTACCGCGGACCCGTGATCGCTCTGGAGGACGAGACGAACAGTGAGGTGGGTGGGAGCGGTATCGGGAGCGGGGATGGACCATCTGCTGTATCGTCGCCGGCTTCCTCTTCGGACTCAGACGATGAGGGAGAGGTTGGGGAAGAGAAGAATCACAAGACGAGCAAGAAGCGGAAGGCGGGGTTGGACGGCGATGCGGACAAGAGGGAGAAGAAGCGGCGGAGAAGGGAGGAGAAGGAGAAGAAGCAAAAGAAGAAGAGCTCTAAGGCGAAGGGCAAAGAGCGAGCGACGGAGGTTTCAGATGATGAAGATGAAGAAAACGACCGGGATGGCTCGGACGAAGTGCAGGACGTTAAAGCGGCAAAGGCAGCAAGGAAAGCCGAAAAGGTTGAGAGGAAGAGGCGCAGAGCGGAGAAGCGGGCTCGGAAGGAGGAGAGACGGAAACGGCGGGCTGAATGCGAGGCCCGGGCTAGGGCGGATGAGGACAATCCTGACGGCGAGCCAGGGAAGAAGATGAAGAAGTCGAAACGGACATCCGACTCGTCTGACTCGCCGAAAGTCAAACAAAAAGCCAAGAAGTCATGATACACTTCCCTGTACTATGGTATCGTAGAGTTTCAGAGGATGGATATCTCGCTTTCCTGTGTACCACCCACCGTGAGTTGGCGCATCAAGTCCTGCAGTGTCACAGCAAGGGCATGCGGTATTACAGCACCTACAAGGTCTCTCCCGGAGGGACGAGCACATACTCAGTACACGAGCGATTACTAAAGGAACGTGTGGTATATGATACAGCAGTGGTTCCCCACGCAACCTCTCCTCTTCCCCCCTCCTCTTACTCCGTCGTCTATATGGATAGATAGCATCGAGCATGGTCGTGACGCCAGAGATGTCCATGCATTGCAAGCAAGCAACAGAAGCGTCCGTCCTGCTAGTCGCCTCGGGCTGCCTGCCGAACCCCCGAGCCCGGAGCTTGCAGGTCGTGTCATGTAAACCCGGCTCGCTGGTTGAGGTAGCGCACGAGCATCTCGTATCTGTCCGAAGGAGAAGAGGTGCATGCGAAGCACGAAGCACACAGAATGAGTCAGCCCGGTTCTCTCCGCTATAACAATAACAATGAAGCGCGATCGTAATAGCCTCCGCGGTCCGATAGCAGACGGAAGGCGGCAAACCAAAACGAAACGCACAAGGAACAGAAGATCAGTGGAGGAGACTCACGTCAGCATCGTCACTGCGCTGTTGGGCACCGTCCTAACAAGGTTCACGGACAGTCCGCGGTAGAGCGCGCGCCAGCCCTCGTATTTGATGATTTGCTTGGTTGTCCGTATTATGCCGCCCCGAGGTCGTCGCCCGGAGTCACTTCCATCGAGCCCGCTCATCGACAGCGGCCGCTTCTCCGTCTGCAATCGTGTGCGCACGACTTCGTGCGGGTACGTCACAATGGATGCGGTCATCTTGGCTACAGCGGAGCAGCCCAGAATTTGTTGGGGCGACAAGGGTTCCGTACGGTCGCGAGCTGAACTTGGCAAGTGGTAAGTGACCGCGAGCGGAACGACGAAGAAAGGCGCGCATAGCGGAGCACGGGAACGATGGGGACGGGAACTGGCACTCACCGGCTATCTGCTTGAGACGTTCGTATAAGGGAAATTGCACCGCGACATGTGTGATTCCCAGAAGACTGGGTAGGAGACCACGGAAGAACGCGCTCCACCCCTCAGCCCGATAGATAGTCAAGGCTGCATCTAGTGTGTGTTTGTATCGCACTTCTTCTCGTGGTTGTGTCTGCAAAAAAATCGGAGGTCCTCCCGTCTGATTCCGAGAATAGCAAGATGGCAAGAACGCACCATGAAACGAGTCTTGATGACCCATAGAGGATTAGTACATAAAGTGCTCGTTGCGCCAGCCGTCATAGCAGATAAAATATGCAATGTCCATGGATGCTCTCGCGCGAGTGGCTGGTACCCTTTGGCCTGCGCTGCTGGGTAGACATGGCGCACGCCTTCGACCTCGGACAAGGGCTTTTCCCCAAAGTGCCTCTTGATGCCGTCGTAGACCGCGAAGTAGATTGCCCAGGTGGGGAGATATCCAAGGATGGTGGGGCCGAGGCCGCGATAGAGACCGCGGATGCCGTCGTGCTTGAGGATGGTTTTGAAAGTCCCTGGGGACGAGAAGGGAGCAGGACGTACGTTGAGCCCTCGTTCTACACATGGAGAGAGGCGCGCCGTTGCAGGCGAGCGTTAAACCCCTCACCGACCACACCCTCATAGGATTCGTGTCCCTGGCGGAAACGCTGGGCCTGAAGCTTTGTCTTGATGACGTCCAGCGGGCAGGTCGCGACGCTGGCGACGAGGCCGCCTCCCGCGCCAGCTGAGAGTGAAGTCCGAGTCAGGCCAAGGCCAAGGATGACGGGGATGAGAATTGCATCTGGTCGTGTGGGGTTAAAACTGCTCACCGATCATGCTGTTTGCGCTGCGCGAAGGCATCCCTCGAGGATGGGGCCGCAAGCAACGCGGCGAAGACGGAAGAGAGACACTACTGCGTGATGGGGACTTGGCGGAGAGGAGGTAAGAGGTGTGCACAAGATATCTGTACGCGAGTTGTGGGGAACCGCTTGAGGCTTGAGCAAACGCGCGCGAAGACCCAGGCCCCGGTTCCTTCCGGAGACGCCCAATTCCACCATGATCCTCTCTGATCCTCTCAGTATGACCTCACTGTACTTGACTTGAAGACGCCAGCTGCTGACTAGAACTCATGTCAATCAGTCTGCCGGCATCCGTCGATATAAATCCCCATGAGATCTGCAAGCGGGCACTAAACGCACTGGCAGGACCTCTGTCTTCAAGTTCTCACTAAGCCTATGTAGCATAGCTTACTCATGTCCTGCGGATAACTCGGATGCAAGTCACGATCACCCATAACGTGGGCAAGGTCTCCATATAAGTAGCCTCTCGGTGACAGAACCCTCGCAAGTCTCCCCTCTACATCCCACTATCGCAATGGTCAAAGTCACGTTGAACGGTACCGTCCTCGCCGACTCCGACAAAACCGTCGTCGTCGAGGGTAACCACTACTTCCCTCCCGAGACCGTCAACAAGGACGCCCTCTCCGACTCGTCCACGCAGTGAGTGCTAGGCAGAGTTTCGTCGCGAGCTTTATTGGTGCTGATGTGTTGTTCCCTCCGACTAGCACCATCTGTCCGTGGAAGGGGTATGTAGTCCCATATGCTGAAGGTGGAAACTGAGGCTGAGGACATCGCGCCTATCAGGGAAGCATCGTACTACAACGCCACCATTGCCGGCAAGACTGAGGTCAACGACGTCGCCTGGTGTGTAGCCACCCACTCCGGACTTGGCCTGCGACTCAGCTAACCGTCGTGTCTCTCCAGGTACTACCCGGAGACTAAGGAGAAGGCAAACAACATCAAGGGATATGTCGCGTTCTACAAGGTGCGACCAACCCCTATTACCGTCGACTGCAACAGGCACTAATAGTCGATTGCACATCAGAACAAGGTGAAGTTCGAGTAAGCGAACACAGATCGTATCGTACAAGTGTACTGGATTGGATCGGAAGGTTACTCGGCCTTGTTGTACGATAGTTCAAATGCGCCTGATGTCAATAATTGCCTCCTGCATCGACGGCATCCCGTTGTGTGCATCGAACGATGGTGCTTACTGGCACGCAAAGCTTATCATAAGCATATGAGCCTCAAAGCCGCGCGCATTGTGCTTGGTATGTCTATGTTTTGAGACCCATGCATTACTCCCCAAAAGTCTACTACATACATGTACATGCCGGGCGAACAGAGTTGGGTGCTAGTTACTTCAAGATCATACAAATACTTTCCATCGGCGCATTGCTTTGGGGTGAAGGGGGTGAAGGAGAAAGAAGAAGTGTGAGAGAAAGTGCAGGATGCGATGGAACATCAGGCTACAGAGATGGTAACATTGAACGGGGATGCAAGACACAAAGGGACAAAGCGAAAGTCTGGCATGGGGGGTAACATGGGATGCAGAACACAGCGGAACTGGCGATTGGAGAGCGGGAACTGGGAGAGCTCGTGAGCCGACGATAACGGGCACAAGGGGGAAGGGCAGGATCCACGCGCAAGAGTCAAGTATCCGACACCCGAGGCTCCAACGGCTGCCCAGACCTGAAACCAACGTAAAAAAGCCTAAGCATACGTATAGTGGCCAAACGAGATGATGATAGAACTACATATGCAGGAAGAGACATACGATAGTATACAGTGACACGATTACACGGGACAGCCTGTCACCAGGACGCGTTGCTGAAGACTCAGGCTCCTGCTCACATGCGGGTGCTTCTCCACGCGCTCTGCATCGCGATGCGCCGCGCCTGCGAGGAAAACAAAGGGATCAGAAACCTATCCGTGCAGGAGACAACGTGGCCTACGCACCTGATCGAGCGTAATCGAATCCTCCCTAAGCTCAACCCTCTGTCTCCCATCGTCGTCTTCGTCATCTTCGTCATCATCAAACGTCGTCGACCGCCCGTTATTCCGAACTGCGCCGAACGCCGCCTTCCCGCCCGCTAGCGAGAATGGCGTCGATTGGACGGCAGTGCCGAAAACGCTCGCTGTCGGCGATGCGCCAAATGCCTTGAAGTCGGTGACGACCTTCCGCGGGGGCGACGACGGCGGAGGCTTCGTTGGCGATGCTGGTTTCTCCGCGGGACGCGCTGGGAGATAAGGAGAGCTATAGTAGGAGCTTCGTGAAGACGACATCCTCGCGTGGAGGTACTTGTCAGTGAATCGGGTGCCGGGTACCTGTGACATAAAGCTCATTAGTCCTGCACAACGCACCATCCTCTCTGTTAGGTATAATCGTACCCTCTTCAGATGTGGCCGTGCTTCCGCGAGGTTGCTGGCCTGCATGTAAACTTCGACGTTGTGCTTCGCTTCTTCGGATTCCCGATAGATACTCTCGATCACGACCTTCTTCGTGCTTTCGTTACGAAGGAGGAGCCGCTCATGCAGCTCGCGTGCAACGTCATCCACGCTCTCATGGTTCCCTAGTATCCGCTGGGAGACCGCCTGACCAACCTCGCGCACAAGGCGCTCCATATCGAGGTTCTCCAGCACGCTACCGACGATGGCGTGTGTCAAGAGGTCTGCGGTGGTTAGCGGGAGCATGAGACCAGACGTGATGTTGGTCAACGCTTGGTAGAAGTCCGTCGCATACTGCAATGTGGTCAGCCTGCGCCGGAACGGATCTCAAAGAAACAACTTACAGAGTAGCCGCTCAGAGCGGGCTCGCATGCGACAAAGAACTGTGTTGTGTGAGCGAGAGACATGCATCGACATAGCTCAATGACGCACCAGAGTGATACCTCTGCTAGCCATTAACCGTGCGATTTGCAGAGGATCATTCCCATCCGGAGATCCCTCATCGAATCCTACATACCTCAGTTAAGGTCCGCATACCAGTGGATTCAAGCAGGCGTATGTTTACCATCTCCATACTCCCCAATTCCATGTGGAGGTGCATCCGCGATGAGAACGATCATCTTGCTCGCGTTCGGTCTCCAGTCCATGTTGAGCGCCTCGGCGAGAGCAGCAGTGACGGCCTCGGGGCCGTCGCCGCCGCCAGAGGCGTACAGGCTGGAGAGGTTCTTGTGCACATACGAGATGTCCGAGGAGAAGCCAAAGTTCTTGGTCACGTATGTGTGGTCCTGCGGCGGGTGGTCGCGGTACGCGACGAGGCCGATGCGGAGGTCCTCGCGTGTCTGCAGCTTGCCCGACTCGTAGATGTGGTTGCAGATCTCCTCAATGTTCTTCGTCGCGGACGCGATGTAGCTGCCCTGGCTCCCCGTGCAGTCCTGCACGAAGACGAGGTCGCTGTAGAGAACGTTAGTAATGGGCTACCGCATCCGCGAAACTCGGTGTGAAGAGACCGTGCACGTACAGCATCTTTCGCCCATCGTCTAGCATCTGTGGGGGAACCTGAGGTACTGGTTGAGGCTCGAATGCAGGCTGCAGTTCGGATTGTGGTGCGAACGCGGGTGCGCCGCCGGACATGTCCATGTCTTCATCCATGATTTCGTTGGGGATCGTACAATCGTTCGTGAAAGGGGTTGTGCTTCAGTTGTTCAGTGCGTGTGTCGTGGTAGGTGCGTCGTGTGCGGTCGTACGTGTGCTCTGGAAAGCAAGAAGATGTGCGTGGTCAGGCGGTAGATGGAGGGCTAAGGAAAGAAGGCGAGTGTATTGGCGAGAGGACTATTGTAGGCCGCATTGGGGGCTATGTCACTTGTGTTGCTCGCTGACGCCACGCCCCCGCCGTGCGCCAGACCGTCGATTATCGGATCTAGCCGATTGAGTCACCGGCCCCTTTGAGGCTTGTCTGCACGCCTCTCGGCCACACACACGTACTGTAACACACCCGCAAGTCCTCGAAAGCTGCCAACTGCAGCGACCGCAGCACATGCGGCGCAAGCAGCAGATCCACTAGGTCTACCTGAATAATACCGACATAGTAATCACGCGCTACAGCTCGCGTCGCCCGCCCCCAATAATCCACGCAAGCCACTGTCCGACGCTCCAGCTGCTCTGTGGTCCACCCGGCCGTGCAAATGTCCGGTACACGAGATACAATCCTGCCGAGAGACCCCCAACCATCGACGCAATCTTGAGGTACGTCCTCAGCCGTGCAGCTGTCGACAGCGCACGATCTGCGCCGCCGGGTATGGCGGTATTCCTGTCGCGCGCGTCAGCAAAACGGTGTGCATCGCAGCAAAACACGCCTGATCGGCTGGCGCAGTCAAGGGCAGGCACTCACGGGTTCATCGCGACTCTGCAGATGGCGTGGAATACGTCCGCCGTCTGCCCTGTCTTGACGCTGACCGCGATGGGCACTTGCAGCGACAACCGTCGGCAATAAACATCCGGCTGCACCTCGTGTCTCTAGAAGCCGGACCACGTTGTCAGTGTGTTCTGACGGTTTGACGGCGGGCGGGTGAGATTAGGGAACGCACCTGCATCGCGAGGTCGAGGTCGGACTTGGTCGCTACGAAGAGCGTCGGTATGTGGTCGAGACTGTATTGTTGCTGTTTCCAACGAGAATGATCAGACCAAAACGTTGCTCAGCGCATGGCAACTCAGACGCACCCGTAGATTGCTGATGTACGAGAACGAGTTCGTGTCGCTCGAGTCGTGCACGTACACGATGACGTCCGCGAGGTCCGTCTTCTTGGGATTTCGCAGCGTCTCAGCCTCGTACTTCGACCCAAATTCCTGCAGCTGGAGAAGCTCTCGGTGAATTGTTGCGACGATCGGGATTGACAAAGGGTACTTACCACGAGGTATTTTTCCGACCCATCTATATCCACCGAGTTGACGACGCTGTTCATCTTCTTGGTGGGTTCGTAGGTCGGACTGAATGGCTTGCCGGCGAAGGCACGCAGTAGTGATGTCTTCCCTGACCCTGCAGCGCCGCAGACGTAGCAAAGGAAGACGTTGCGTGTTGACTTGCCTTTCCGCCGATCAACTTTCCTTGGCCGTGTTACCTGAAGAGCGTCTGTCCGCGGCTCGGTAGGATACCCGAGGTAGGCCAGGTAGGCCAGTGTTGTCTTGTGGTCGAGAAGCGTAGTCATGCTGCGAGATGTGAGTTGTCACCCAACCATCGATGCACAACTGACGGACCTCCACTGCGCGAGCCACCCCTGCAGAGTAACAGCACCGGTGTCGTCCGCAACGGTGGTGTCCGGGAATTTCTGTCCTGCCCAAGGGTTCCCTGGTGAAGTACTGAACAGCTCCGCGAGTTCCTCCTTGTTCAAGGCGCCATCTTGATCCTTGTCGTAGTTCTCGAAGATGACCGTGAGGAACTGATATCCAAGAGGACTCAACTCGACCGAGCAGTCGTGAGGCACTTCGAACCTGCGGATGGTCAGCGTGTAGCCCCTCCCTAAAAGAGGACGAAGTCGTACTTCGGATACAGGAAGTCTTCTGTTAGCCTTAGGTCCTCTCCATAACCGAACTTCCGCAGAACCGTCCATGTCGTCTCGAGCCGCCCGCGCTGAATGAAGATGGTGTGCAGATACAGGAACCCGGCTTCTGTCAAACCGTTGTCGCGCACACCGCCTTCCGAGTGTTGCCGGACCATGTCCTTGATCCCCTCAAGCTCCTGCGCTTGCAGCGGGGTATCGAAGCATTTCCGCTATGGGGACCGGGGAGACTGTCATGACATCATTGCTCTCAAGCGTTCCGACCTCGGCAACTTACCTGGAACTCGTTCAACTCCGCAGCATCCAAGATGCCATCCTTATTGGTGTCACAGAGCTTGAATATTCGCCGGAGTGCGGTGACACAATCCTTCTTGAGGACCTAGTTCCGGTTATCCATATCCACATCGCGTCAGCTAAGGTGTGAAACGCCCCGAAGGTAGACGTACTGACGTGATCGCGGCTGTCGTACAAGGGTGCAGTCGGGTGTAGAACGGCTTTCTGAGCAAAGTAGAACACTTCCGACACGTTCAAGGGCAGCTTGGCCGAACATTCGACGCATGTCTCAACTTCCTGGCGAATGTTTCAGCCGAGTGTCGGAAGGAGAAGGAGAGAGCGGAGCGCGCAACGGCGTACCTTGAACTCGTTCATGATGGGTATAATCTCGTCCTCGAGAGCCTCGTTCGTTACTTCCCCTCCTCGGAGATCAATCTTGTTGCCGACCAAGATCACAGGCACCTGTAAGAGCGCTAGATATGTTAACTAATTGTGAGATATACTCAGTGTGCACCTTACATTAACCCCAAGTTGTCGGAAGTAAGGAAGCCAGTATGTAGGTATTCGGTCAAAGGAGTTGGGGTTGTCAATGGAATACACCACGCAGATGACATGCGCCTTGCGAATCTCGCTTTCAAGGTGTTGTCGGTCGTTGTCTCCGCCTACGAATGTGTCATGTGAGCAACATCATAAAAGCAGCAGCCCGAGGTGCAATGGAAGTCGCCAAATGGGGTTATTACCCGCTGGACGAAGGCGGGCGTTGATGACTGCACTCGTCCATGTATACTCCTGGATGCGCTGATTGCAAGACCAGGTCGCTACCCCTCTTAGAACATTGGGACGCATACGGCTATTGACGCGTCTGCAAGGGGCGGTTTCGTAAGTCGAGCGCTGTGGGATCCTGTGCTCATACACATGCAGCGTGTATGTACGACAGTAGTGGATTTGAAGCCCACGGACCTGCCGGACTTTTACCGTTCGTCCGACGCTTCGCTTCCACTCGCCGGAGACCATGCAAGGATCGTCTCTCGATTATCAGCGGCAGCAATGGCACCCAAAACAAGCCATCACGAGCGTGTCAGTGTGTTCATGCCAGGTATCGTTCCTGAAGCCGCGTCCTTACTCCCTGCCTGTGCGTATCTGTCGGCGCGGAATGAAGATCTTCGCTTCCACGCGGCAGTGCACTCCATGGTCCGTGGAGATTGGCCGTTCGCAGGACGCCCGACGAGCATAAGCATCAATGCTTTCCGGGGGTCAGCATAGTAAAAGTACGGTCGGTCGGTGAGATGTCCAATCCCGCCGTTCTCGCATGCAGGCAAGTACAGGTGCAAGTGACCAACGTGAAAGAATGGAAGCCAGGTGAATTGGCGGAGTTGCACTTCCCACATCCTACAGTGTACTCGTGATATAGAGCATGCCGATGTGGAGGACCATAGGCCACGGGCAATGGCTGGTGTTGACATGACATCAAGCAGTCCCATTGGCATATGTCGCCACGCGTTACGCGCAGATTCACCAAGGCAGAGCGACCACTGACAAACACGCCACCCGTCTCGACCTCGACAACCGAAGTCTACGGCGGCCCAGACACAAGAGCCGAGCGGGACAGCATGTTTGACGGCGCATCGTTCGATGGGGCAGAAGGAAATGACAAAAAGGAGCAAACTACGCACTGCCAGAGTCCACGATGTACGTCGTCACATTCTCCGGGGTAACCTCTGGTGGAATGGTGACTTCTGGGACGATGTGTTGAACCTGTGCAGCCAGAAGATTTGACACAGCGTAGGAGAATGGTGGACGGGCGTCCTCTGCATGTCAATGTAGTGTATGCACGCGTCAATAAGACAGACGTACGCGCGGGACGAAAGACTCCTTGATGAGCGAGGTGACGATGGTGCTCTTCCCGACACCCTCTGCGCGCCAGTAGCAGTAGCTCAGTTCCCATTGCGACACGTCTCTTTCTGAAGATTTACGCACCATCGCCGACGAGCAGTATTCGGACATCTCTGCGCATGGCCCACGCCAAGACCGCCGAGGAGTATTATGGGATATACGTAGGTTCGAGGGAGGAGGAGGCTGTAGACTGAGTCCGAGTGTGAGGAACGCTGCCGGGGCGCGCACGCGTCTTGTCGCCGCCACCGCGTCTTCGGGCGCCTATCCCATAGCAGCCCAAAAAGGGTCCGAGTCCCGGACAGGGTATGGCATACTCTTCCATCTGACCTTGAGGCTCGCCGGCCGTTCTTCCCTCCTGGCGTCCTAAAAGCTGTCCGTGCTCGTTCCTGGAGGACGGAACATACTACGGGATTCAATTCTGCACAAAACTTGACTGAGCGCTGCGGGGAGCTTCCTCCGAAGACTCAGTATATATACCGCGCGGCCATCGACCTGGTAGGACGCCTACACATCTCTAGACATCTCCACTACGTATTGGACCTACCCTCCGGACATTGCGAAGCGGCAGACGTCGACAACAGCGCACATAACGGTTACTATACTATGCAGGCGCACCCTCTTCCCAGCGACATCTGGATTGCCGTTCTGCGGTATCTGTCTGTGGCGGATCTGGCCCATCTGTCTCAGACCTCGCGGTACTTTCATGCGTTGGTGCGTACTCGTCGTCCCATCCGCCACAGCTGATCTTTGAACGTCCGTAGGTCCAGGAGTATGGATGGAAGACATACTTGCAGGCACACCCGCGCTATACATGGAGTCTATCGAAGTCGTTGAAATCTTGGAGCGCGTTCGATCAAGTTCGGTGAGTGCTTTCCCCATTAAGCGCAGCGAACGAAGAGTGTCCCCAATATCCCATATAAACCCTCGACGCCACAACGAGTGCCCTCTGTAGCGGCAGGGTGGCCGTGTGGACTTGTTGCTTGTCCTCTCGGGGTCGTGATGATCTGGCGGATGGGACCTGCTTTCTGCGAGAGGACACACGCCGTCTTCCGGTTGGGTCCATGGTTTCACGCATCCTTGCCTTGCTATGCACTCATGGTGCAGATCGCGGGGTGTCTGCAGATTGTGCTTCCGTGAGCTGAGTAGGGCAATCAGTGGCTTCATTAAATTGTCAGACGATGAAAGGCGGATGCTATAAGGTAGCTTCCTGTGAAACCCTGAAACTTGACTCTGTCCCGCTGTTTGGATGTCGCGTCTATTGCATGCTTGGACACCGACCTGCTTTGAGCCTTTTACCGCTCGAATCGTGATCCAGCACACTGCCCGCCTCGATATGATCTGACGTCATCGATCCATTTACAGATACCACATAACCACCGACCGCCACTGGACGCTTCCCAGCTTTGTCGCCCGACCATTAGCGTCCAAATGGAACGGCAAGTTGCAACCGCACCTCGCCATCAACAGCTCGCGTCTCTTCGTAGCCGCCGCCAACCACATATATTCCTACACGTTTGGACGCTCCGAAGCGTCTGGGGTCTCTCCTCACATCCAGTTCGAGTGCGCGTACATGGTCAACAAGGTCATGCAAGCCAGCCGTGATATCACGAGCATAGAGTGCGTCCCCGACGGGGGATTTGACCGCACCGTCTATGTCGGATATGCGGATGGTTCGCTTGAGCGTGTTGTCCTGCCCGCGTGCAAGCCTGGTACCCAGGGACCTTTACACCCAGAGGCTAACAACCGAGAGGGGCGGCCGTATCACGGAGCAGAGGCCGTCGAGAGCATCACGTCCAACGGTGATCACGTCTTATCGCTGTCTTCCAATGGTACCGCGGTCTTCTTCTCGAATTCCCTCACTACTCCTCCGCAATTCATCGAACTTCGTGTCCGGAGCTGGGCTGCACACCTCACGGACCGGCATGCCGTCCTCGGCGCGTCTTCCCTGACGCCCCTCGTCGTGCATGCTCTGCATGAATCACGGCTGTCGACCACACCCTCCCATATCCTTACGAGCTCGACGCACGACGATCATCCGCGCGCCTCGGCTGTGTACGGGATCTGCAGCCCACCACCGTCGGCGCCCTGGGGTGCCTCCGAACAGATCGTCATCTCTGGCTGGTACGATGGCATGGTGCATGTCCACGATCTGCGGTCTTCGCGTCGTGCGCACCGAATACCCGGGGTCACTTCACACCCTTCCGGCGGGGCGCTCTATCCCGTCATGAGCATGTGCGACCCGTGGTTATTCGAACCCGTGTATGACATCTCGGCCGGGGGTGGCTCTGCATGCCACATTGCCGCCGGAATGGGCCGTCACAGCGTCGTCGCGTTCTGGGACGTGCGTGCGGCGAACAAGGGGTGGAGTGTGCATGCACCGGGGAACGACTCGTCCCCCGTGTACTCGGTGGTGATGGAGAGCTCGAGGTTATTTGGGGCGACACAGTCCCGGCCGTTCGTGCTGGACTTTGGGCCGGGCGCAAGAGATGACACGTATCCGCCCTTGACGCGTCCACCGAGGGAAGATGGACTTAAGAGGAGGGACATCAGCGGGATTGGGTTCTATGTGACGCGGTATGGACATACTAGGTCGCAGTGAGTAGAAGAAATGTGATGTACTATGTAGATGTACCGGCAGATGATGCATGTAGAACAGTTCCACGTAGTCCCCGGTCTATTTCATTCCTCGGTCTTGCTTCTGAGTATTTTGGCACAGCAACTCAAACCTATCGCCGCAGTTTACGTGCGTACAGCATTTCAATTTGCAATGCCGGAAGGTTTGTGTCCTACGTAGTTCCGTTTGGTAGAGGAGTTACCAAATAAGGGAATCGTACCAGGAGCGTACCTAATTCACGACGACCTGGCACGGGACAAGTTACAACTGCCAGGCTGAGGAACCCCCTCCCCGCCCTCCTCTCTGAACCCATCTTCTTCCCTGGTCTGGTCTGCTCATCATGTCTTCACGAACAAACGACGTCTACCTGGTCATCGGCGGCAGCGGCTTTCTTGGCAGACACGTCGTGCAGGCTCTCCTAGCGCGCGGTGACGCCGTGTCCGTCTTCGACATCGTGCAGCGCTACCATGATACGCCGTTCTACATGGGCGACATCAGCGAGGAGGAGCAGGTCTCAGACGCGTTGCGCAAGGTGTGTTGGCACTGTATTTCGTCCTGACCGCCATGCTGACGCGAAACAGAGCGGCGCGACATGCATCATCCACACCGCGTCCCCGCTACACGGCCTGGATGATCCCGCGCTCTACTGGAAGGTGAATGTAGACGGTACACAGAGCGTCATCAACGCCGCCGTTGCGTGCGGCGTGCCAAAACTTGTCTATACAAGCTCAGCCGGTGTCGTCTTTAACGGCAGCAACCTGATCGACGTCGACGACCGCATCCCCCAACCGGAAAAGGCTATGGACCCTTACAATGAGTCGAAGGCCAAGGCAGAGGAGATCGTGCTTGCGGCGAACGGAAAGGGTGGATTGTACACGGTTGCTCTCCGGCCAGCAGGAATCTTCGGGTGAGTACCTCCTGCTCGCCTCCTCTAGCATCACATGTCTCAGGCAACGACCAACTGCTCTCACAGGCCGGGTGACCGTCAGTTGATTACCGGTCTTCTCCAGACCTGGCAGCGCGGCCAGAGCCATTTCCAGATCGGCGACAACACGAACCTCTTCGACTGGACGTACGTCGGCAACTGCGCTTACGCGCACCTCCTCGCTGCGGACAAGCTCGGCCCGCCCAACCCGAAGGAGATCGCCCGTCTCAAGGAAGAGCTCAAGGTCGCCCTCCCGTCCATCGAGTGCACGACGCAACGGCATCGCATACCCACGTCGCTCGCCCGCCCGCTCGGCCCGTACGTCACGCCGCCAGCGGACGCGGAGAAGATTCTCGCGAACTGGGAGGACCCGGAGTACGTCCCGCCCATGCCGCGGCCCGCCATCCGCGGCAAGTTCGATCAGTTTTCGGAAGCGGCCCTCGCGAGGGACGACGACGCGCAGCTTCAGGTCGCTGGACAGGTGTTCTTCATCACGAACGGGGAGCCCACGGGATTCTGGGATATCCCGAGAATCGTGTACCGGTTCTTTGATGAGTATTTTGAAAAGCCGAACACGAAGAGGAGGATCATCCTCCCGAGGGAGGTCGGGTTGCTGCTGGGGAGCGCGGCGGAGTGGTGGGCGTGGCTCATGGGCAAGGAGCCTGGCTTCACGCGCTTCCGGGTCATGTTCAGCTGTGCGTGGCGTTGTTTCAACATCGAGAAGACGCGGCGGGTGCTGGGTTACGAGCCTCAGGTTGGGCTCGAGGAAGGCATGAAGAGGACATTAGAGGTTCGTCGTTCGTTGGAATACTTGTGCTTGCAGTGTATGCTCACATCTCCTCGACAGTGGTGGGCGGCTGAGCAGCAGAAGGCCGGGAAGTCGTAAAAAAGGCATTGCGGATGTTTTGATGGCCATGCCATGCTTGACAAGTATCTTATGATGGTTTCTTTTGGTTATACCCGTACACGCTCATGCGGACACTGCTGTCCTCTATCTCACGATATATCATAATACATAACAGTCCAATTGAAGTACTCTCGAAGCGTTGGCCACATACTTCTAGGTATACTTGCATCGAGTATACGAGGTGGCACATGAGCAGAGAGCTAGCACGATACAGTGAAGACGAGGCGATCAACCAAACACGGACATACTGCACTCGGGAACCGAACAAACCCAGCACTGCTCCGTCCACCGTACTGTGACCGTAAGCTTAGCGGCGGAGCTACGACTCATCTCACGCCGACACCAAGTGGAAGTGTGGCTTCCTCCATCTTGGCCAGAAACCTGCCTTCTCCGGCTCCTTCTCGTCAGTGAGGGGATTCTCCGAGTCGGACTAGGGCCGGAACAGCTTGGACCGCCGCTTTGTCGAGCTTTCGTTTGTATCCACCAGCTTGAGTGTGACCGTCGCCGATGTATGTATGCTTGGGGTCCCTGTCGTTGTCAAGCAATTCCGTCCGTTTGGAGCCCCGCTCGTGCTGGTCGCTGAGGAGCTGCTTGAGCCGCTCGACGGTCTCGGAGAGGGCCGCTACCTGAACGACCAGGTCGTTGAGCTGTTGCTGTTTGGGCGCATGGCGAGTATTAGCCTAACCAACCTCTGCGTAGATACCCGAGAAAAGAGACGTACTGCCTGCGACGAACGGATCATGACGTCTATCAGCTTGCGGTAGCGCGACGGCGTCTCGTGGAACAGCACGCGGCACAACGTCTCTGCAGCGTTGCGGCACCGGGGGCCCTGATTGGTACACAGCACCCAGGTGAGTAATAAGAATGGTGTCCCACACGCGCGACCGGGGGCCATCATCGTACCTCATGACGGACGTTTCGGAAGAGACCGTCGGCGTAGCGGTCGATCTGGAGGTCGATGTTGCGCCCTTGGGACCGCCAGCCGCGCATGAGCTCCTGCATGCGAGCTTGGAACGCGAAGAAAGCGACGAGGCATGACTGCGCGATGTCCTCGATCTGGCGCAAGTCGCTGATGTGCGGGTGCCAGCCGACGAGATGAGCGTGCAGGGAGGACTTGATGGCATCGTGGAGGCGTTGTGCGAGAACGTAGAAGAGACACATGACGTGCTGGGACACTGTCAGAGAGACCAAGAAAAAGAAGGCTCTGGGAGGGAGACACTGACCAGTTCAGGTCGACGACTGCCCGCGACAGCAGCGACGTCCGAGTCGTTCTTCAGGTGGTAGTCGAGCTTCTCCAGCCTGTCAGTGATTGCTTTGATCTCCCGTTCGCGGTACTTCTCTTGCAGTACGCGAAGCTCGTACGGAACCTTCGCCTCGGAGAGATCGTCGATGTCCTGGACGTAAAGAAGATATCCGAGTGACTCCATGATGTCGTGGAGGGTTTGCCAGTCGTCGGACTTGCCATTCCCAGCATGAGTGTGGCCCCGTATGCCGTCTTCGATGTCCTTGTCGATCGTGAACTCTTCGATGCGCCGGTAGTACCTGTTGAGTTCATTAGGCCCGAATCTCGTTGAGATCGTGATGGACTGACCAGGTATTGTTGTTTGTCCAGCCGCAAGCGCAACTGAAACCCCGGCGCTCGGCTTAGATAGGACCGGTGGACACCGGAAGTAGAGTCAGACTCACAAGGCAAACCACTGGGCCGCAGACCATCCCTCCGGGCACGCGGCCGAGAACCAGTTCATCTCGGAGGCGGATATGAGATCACTCCCATCCTGGTCGACCATATCCCCAATTGCGGAGTGGTCTGTAGGACATCACGGTCAGCGCGACAGTCACTGCACTGAATACCACCCCTGAAGTACTCACACGTCGCACGGGCGAAGATGTCGACAGTCCAAGCATCTTGATGGAGCATGCTGTTCTCTTGATAGTGCTTGCGGAAGCGTGCATCATAGTACACATGCAAGGCTATATCGACTATGAGGGCGCAGACCTTGGGCGGAGAAGAATTGCTCACCTTCGACGAAGACAGAACATTTCACGCTTGATTGCCAGTGGTTATCTATCGTGTTTTAGCTACACATAGGGAATTACAGTATTTCCAACTTACCTTCCCATATGCTCTTGATTTCCGAATTGTCTATGAGCTCGTGATGACCTTTGCTCATCTAGTTGCAATTATACAGTCAATCTCGATTCGACCGAGTGGACTGGACAAACCACCACGTACCTGCCGGGACAGCCGGCTCTGGCATGAATCAATTGCCACCAGCAGTGTACTCTCGGCGTGCTCGACCTTCATATCGAAGTGGCGACTACGGGGAGGGAGGTAAGGCCAGATCGATTCAATACAAGAGACAAGTAGCGTACCTATGAGCGTCCAGCAATTCACTGAAGTCCCTCCGGAGCGTCTCTTTCATGGTCTGGGTAATCTTCTCGTTCAGCAAGGCTCCCAACGTCGCGAGAAGGCCATCGTCCTAGACTCGCCGTCGGTATAAGTGTCGACACAATGCAGTAAAGTCCACTCACCTTGGCGATCTCATCTGCACCATGCTTGCTGATGAAATCCGTTGCCTCGGGGTGCTCGTTGCGCTCCAGTTTGGCTACATGGGCTAGAATCCGCTCAGTATTGACTTTGATCCCGGCCATGGCAGCGCTGAGGCTCTCGAGTTGAGAATGAGTTCGCTTCGCTATCCGGACGTCCAGCATGCGTTGTAAGGCAGCTCTGTGTTCCTCAAACGTTTCAAGGAGATGCTTCAGCTTCTCGTGGTTATGATGCGCAAGGAGAAGCTTGTCTGAGGTGCATCACTGTCAGCAAATGAGTATCCAAGTAGAGTAAGGCTTACAGGGCCGCTGCCAGTATGCATGGTATGCGCTAAAGAATTGTCTCAGAACGTCGGCGTCTTGGACAGCTGCGTCAATTGCTACTCACTCCACATAGGTACCTATGATTGAAGGAGACGAGAATGTGAGCCGAAACATATCCACACAATGAGATCAAGAAATCCTGACCGAAGGCCTTGATTGTGGATGCCATCTCTTCTAAGGTCACCTGCAAAAGCTTGAATAATTCGTCGTCTGGTCCCTCAATTTCTCGCAAGATCCGGATACAAGTAACGGCGTCGAGCTACAGCCTTTAATGAGTAAGCAGTTCGTGAGTTGAGGCGTCGGCTGTAATACCATGTGCTTGTGTACGACGACGATACCGATGTCATTCCCCGAGTGTAGTTTGTACACCCGGACGAAGACCTGTGTCAAATTGTGTCACGAAGATGACCGGGATAGCATAGAGCGCTTTCTACCCACAGCAAGAGCCCCAAGGACGATCTGCAGCTTTCTTGAGCACTATATCTGAGCATATATACGCATTTCTCACCTGGGCTGTCGGATGCATGGCAGTCAGAACTTCGACGAACTTGAGAACATCGTCTCCGATGTTTATGATCTCATCCGCTACTTTCTGAGCTTCACCAAGGGTACGCTTGGCTGGAGGGTGATACGTGAGTATGAAAAAGTGTAACTTCGACGCCTCTCAGCTCCTACCGGGTATAGTGGCCAGATGCTCCGCTAGCAACTTCAGGCTATGTTCGACATCTTCCTGCAAGCGATCTGGTATGTCTGAATAAGATGTTTCCTTCAGGTGGCGCCCTATTACCTACCCAAATGTTCTTCCTTGGAATCCTTAGGCGGTGCGCCCAACGAATTGGTACCCGTCATCGAACTAGTCCTCGCGATGGGGTAAATATCTGGCGAATGTAGCAGATGAGCATCTCGCTGATGTAAACAGTGGGGACCTGAGGAGTCGAGCTCGCCTGACTGCACTTGGGTAGGCCACCTACGGGAAGGGAGCGGATGCTGCATCGTGTTAGGGGATGGGGGTGAACGAGAGCGTGTGTAGAGGATGAGGGTTGACCCAAGCACAAGGACAGCCTATCTTTATACACTTACAGCTTGCGGCTAAGTTCGTCACCGCTGTGCGGCTCGACCAGTATTCTGGCGGTTGACTACATTGTCACGAGAGTGCACTACCCTCGGGCAAGTGTATGGTTCAGGGTCTCTACAGTCAGACCCGCACAGCCGAAGCTGTGGAAGCCCGCCCGAAGTTGTCGTCCACCAGCCATTTGCAAGGTGGTGGCTATCTTCAGTCCTAACACAATAACGTCCTGCCTCACGAAACGCGACTGAGATTAGATAGGAACCAATGACACTGCATAACGCCGAGCAAGGACAACGCACCGTTTCGTCCACCGTCCCCGCATCGTGCATGTAGTGGGGTTTGGTCGCCGCAAACTCGCCATCTGAAGAAGGTGGAAGGGCGCTACGGTGGAAAGCGTGATAAGACAAACGCGTGGTGGACGACTGACAATTGCACGGAAGACGGACGAGATGAAGCCACGACAGTGTGGGTTCATATAGTGAGATAACGTTGTGAAGAGTGTCAGGGCAGCGGTATGAATCCGAGCTGTCGGGAACGGCGTGTCTGATTATCCTCGGGACGCGGAGTCGATACGAGATCACTGCCTATGGCCACCTTGATACTGAACCTAGCACCCAAAACCTGCTCTCATTATCAGGACATATGCCAGAATGAGATTTGCAGGTCGAAGGGTGCTCGACATCGTTCAGTGCCAGTACCGCGCCGTCGCAACTGATCAAGCTCCCAGTACCTTCATCTATCGGAGTAAGTTTCAGGTTCAACTATGGTGCGAGGCGCCTAGTCACCACCTGTTTTGATTTGAACAGTGGCAAAATCGACGGGCGAACAGTGAAGAGTAGTTAGGCGCCGACTTAGTTACCAAATATGGGTAGTACAGAGTCGCGACACACACAGTTCACGGCCGTGTCACTTGTCTTTGACTCATGCCGCACGTAACGAAGGCCAAGAAGGCTTCTATAGCTCATGCTCGTGCTGTAAAACTCTCGTGAATACATTCTGCTACGGATTCAGCTTCTTCTCCCTGCCGGCGGCTCACTGTCTGCAGGTGGTGTAGACGCTAGCGCCTAACCATATACAGTAGCTCCTACCATATACGGAAGGTTGTTCCCATCACTGGCAAAATTCGCGTGCCCGAAAAAAGAATAACTCGGTCAATTTTTGGAATTTCGACAAACGGCTTGACAGATGTCTCCATTTGGGAAAAGGAGTCGATTGGTCAAGCCGTTAAGGAATCGGACAAAAACTGGGCGCCCAATTCTCGTTGTACAAAACAGGCGGTGACTAGGCGCCTCGCACCATACTATGTAGCGTCGTTGGATTGCTTACCTTCCACATCGTGCACTTATCCATGCGTGCGGGAATCAATAAAGGTCCACCAACGTGGACGTCGACGATGACGACGAAGTAGTAGTAGTTTGGGATGCCGAGCCAGCGTAGGCGCTTACTACTAGCCTATCAATGTAAATTTAAGTAACTAGCGAGGTAGCTAGTTCAGGCTATTAGTCAGAACTTTCCGTCTGTTATCCGATCAATTAAAATAACCTCAATAATGAGTTAGGATAATTGTCAAAATAGCCCACAGTATAATATCTATGTCTTCGGCACTCTCCGAACGGCATCGTTGACGGGAGCTCTCAGCCCGTTGCAAGTCTGGGGAGCGAAACCGGGATCAAGTAGCGTTCTACGGTACATACAAGAGCAATAACGTTATGTATGCCAGTGTGAGGGAGGAGGACGTGAACGTGAATGAGGAAGATAACGTGATCATGTAAGTTAAAGTATCCTTGAAACGTTCGTAGTACGTAACGTAACCACCGGTCGTTCAACGCGTCCGGTTTCAAGCTCAAGTTTCGACTATCAAGGGTCCCTGATAGGTAATAACGGATTCGTGTCTCGTGTCGCAGTAAGTGTAACGAGCAAGCGCAAACGCGAAGGCGAAGTATTAACACCGAATTAAACAAGCCAACAAGCCAACAAGTGAACAGACGAAGCGAAGGGTTGCGAACAAAGGAAGGTGCAAAACATGGCAAGAAGGGTCCATAACAATGATAATGATGGTGAACAGTCCGTCAGAATTCGCCACTGGAACTTTGTGAGATGAGATGGAAGATGCCGCACGCCGCACACCGCACACCGCATACCGCATACCGTACGTCGTACTGTACGCCCATGTCGTGTGCCGTACGTAGTACTAAGTCGTAGTCTCGTAGTCTCGTACCACACCCCTTCCGGAACCCGTTCCCCCGCTAGCGGCTATACGTACGCAGCGGCATAGTAGTATTTCTCGACAAGGACGACACTAACACACGGAGAGAGACAGGCCAGCATAATTATAAAAACAACACCACCGGGCGGGACAAACGAGTGTGAGGACGCCGAGCCACGCTGGACGACGAGTTGGGCCGCGCGGGTTTCCAGACATGCACAATGGGAGGAATGGGGCGAGACGAAGGGTGGAGAATGGCGTACGGCGTACGGCGGGGCGAGGAATAAGGGGGAGGACCGGATGGGAGGTGAAGGAGAATGCGTACGTACGAGACCAGACCGGGGTAAGGGAAGTGATTTTGGATGTGGATGTGAGAGACGACAGGGGCAAGGGGTATGCTGTGTGAGAGGATGGGGTGAGGTGTGGGGAGAGCCTAGAGGGACGAGGAAAGCGTACACAGACACAGACACAAACAGGCGGCCGAGCGTAAATCCGTCCACGGACGCTCGCTCGCAGGAGCACGCTGCACGGCACGCATCTCCAGCTCCTGCAGCCTGCTGTCCAGGCCGTGCGCGGCATGGGGCCTGGCAGTGTCAATGGGGATCCGACATCTGGTAGTGGATATCGGATGCCTGGGTATCGGGGTGTCTCGACGAGCCACGACCACGGTGGGGAGGGCCGAACCCGGAACTCCGATCGAACCCGAGCACGAGCACGAGCACGAGCGCGAGCGAACGCCGAACGGGGCAGCTCGCCGTCCGCATGCGGCGAAGCGGTGAGCCTAACCGACCGCGCGAGCGAGCTCTGCGTTTGAGGCAACGGGAGCCGAGACAGGGAACACGAATAGCGCGAGACACGAGACACGAGACCGAGGCACCCCGCGCACCCGGGCTGGGGCTGGGAAGCTCGAAGCCGGAGCATGTTGCCATTGTATGCAGCACGCGCGTGCTGCATGGGAGACAGGGAAGGGTTGGGGGTTCCACTGGCCATGGTCCGCACACAGCCGTCGCAGCGCCGAGCAGTGGGGGAAGCTGGAGCGATGGCGATTAGCGGACGGTCGGGTACAGTGGGCGGCGGGGGCGGGAGTTGCCGCTGGTCTGGCGTCCGGCGTCTGGTCAAATACAAACGGGATGAGCATGCATGCACGCGAACGGGCTTCAAGGGTAGGCCAGGTGTGTCTGGCGAGACAGGGCAGGGGTAACGAGCGGACGGCCGACGTACACGTGGTGGGCGGGGCACAAAGAGCTTGTGGCGAATTCCAAGAAAGAAGTAACGCGTAGTAAGAGGGACGCAGTAGGTACTAGCGGGTAGTAGGGATGGAGGGTAGGTAAACATAGAACTGGCGGTGGAAGTAAGTGTCCATAGCACCAAAGGCCGAATGGGATTCTTCTGCTTTGTCGCTATTAATATCCGTGGTAGAATAAGATATAATGACCAACGGGAGGCGGTGTAGGGGCGGATGGGGTGGGAGGGGTGGGTAAGGTTGCGGACAGCGGTGGGAAGGCCGTGCCGCAGGCAGGAGGACGGGCGGAAGTGCGAGGTCAAGGGAGGGGAAGCGCAACGGAGAGCAGGGAAGGGCGGCGTAGTAAGCTATGCTAACGCGACACAGCGACGAACAAACACAAACACTGAACAGTCTTCCTCAGCAAACCCTCGAACAAAACGGCAACGGCAGAACGAACAGCGAAAACGCGAACAACAGCAGCAACGAGGACGGCGACGGCGATGAGGAGAGAGCGTTAGGCATAGACATGAGCGGGCAACAACCACGAAGAGGACAGAAAGACCACAGTAACGACAGGATGCACGCAGAGACGTGGATCCCGTCAAGACAAACCAGCATCACGCCGGCAGTCTCACGACCACCAGTGCTAGTATTGGTGGTCCTGCACCGTCGCCGTGTCGTTCCCATCTTCGCTGCTCAAGGTCTCGACGCGTACACCTCTGGACGAGCCCACGCTGCGTATATCACGACCTTCCTCAGCAAGTTCATGGTTAAGGAGTTCCGCGTGTCCGTGGCCAGGATGTTCGTCAGGACTCTCGCCTTCTTCAACCGGCGTATCCGCGAAATCAGGTTTCCTGAGAGCCTGCCGGAATGCGTTGGCCATGATCGCCGCGTCGGCACCAGAGAAGGGACCGGCGTCGCTCGTCCGTGAGGTCATGGATGCGCCGTCATGCCCGTCACCGCCAGTCGACGCCCGTCGATTGGTGTATGCGCCCGCGCCGTAGCCAGCGGCTACACCTGCACCCGTGTCAAGCGCGGATGTCCCTATGACGGGTGACTGAGGCCCAGCGTTGGCCATCATGGGCGTTGAGGAGCCCATGGAGTTCCGGTGGGAGAGGGTTCCGTCACGCCGGCGGTGGAAGCGCCGCACCATGTAGAAGATAAGGATACCGGTCGCGAGCAGGGCGAAGAAACCGAGGACGACGATGACAGCGATGGCCCACTTGGGGAAGGAGCCACCATTGCTGCCGCCTTGTACCGATGCACCGGAGGCACTGGGGTTCCCGGAGGCATCCGTCCCGGTCGCACCTGCACTTGTGGTGGTAGGTAACGATGTTTGCGCTGTCAATGACGCAGATACCGATGCTGCCGACGCTGAGGATGCTGAGGCGGCTGATCTAGAGGATGCAGCAGATGCTGAGGACATAGATGCAATCACAGAGTCCGCGAAGGTCGTCTCTGTATTATGACGTCTTCAGCGGCACGTCGATAGCAGAGCAGATACAGCATGCACTTACGGACTGCGGTGAAGGTTGCTTGGGGGACATCGCTGTTTTCTATAGGACGATCGTTGCGTGTAACCAACCAGTAGAAAGGGAAAGAGACGTTTTGTCCGTTCCAGTTCTCGCCCCTGGACCCCCACCAACGGTCATCAATCTGGACATGGTGCTGGCCAGCGGTCCGTGTAGGATTGACAACGTTGGTGACATTCAACACCTGGTTGCCGGAGTCGGCTTGGAATAGGTAGAGGTTGACGAAATTTGTCTGGGCCCACTGGGGTAGCCTGCTGTTCCCTGCAAGGAATGGGACATGTGTGGGTATGGGAAGACGGAAAAAGGAAGGTGAAGAGGTGACGTACAGACGATGGTTGCCCACTCGTGCTGAGCAACAGTGGTGGAGGAATTCGGATAGCAAGTGACGACGTTGTTGGGGGAGTCGAAACACTGGTCAACGGCGGCGTCTGCGCAAAACGGACCGCAGGAGACGAACGGGGAAACGGACAGGGACACGAGAGCGCACGCGACAAGACACGTAGGCGTTACGGCGGAGGTAGCAAACGCGACGTGGGGCAAGATGTTGAGATTTTGGAGATAGAGAGAGGGGACGGGGATGGGGTACGCACCTATAGCAGCCTGATCGGCAATGCTGGTGTCCCTCGGGGCACGGTCGTGGGACGAGCCGTGGATGCGCCTCCGCTTCATGCCCTGCTGTACGGGGACGGGAGGGGCAGTCTGTCGCGGCTCGGGCGGGGCATGGCGGCTCGAGGAGGCGAGCATGGGCCAGAGAAGAGCTCAGAGGGGGCGAGGGGGCTGTCGTGTCGTGAGAAGGAGGACAAGTGGGTGGTGCGCGAGTGGGAGCAAACTGGCATGACCTGAGGGCGAAGAGAGCGGTGCCCTCGGGAGCGAGGAGGCGTCTGCGCGGACGAAGGAGAGGGCGGGCAGCAGAGGAGGAGCAGCAGCGAGAAGAGAGACGAGGGCCTGCGAAAGCCTGCAAACGGCTCATGCACGGCGACATCACCACAGTTCCCCACCCTGGGAGAATCTCAATTCATCAATTCCAAACACACGTCCCTCCCGCCCGTCCCGTCCCTCCGTCCGCCCGCTCGTCGTGTCCGTGCTCGTTGCTGTCTATGTACGCTGCCTTTGCCGTCGAGCACGTCGTCCTTCTCGCCGCCGCCGCCGTGCCACGCGGGGGCGTCAGTGCACGCGTTAGACTGGCACCCGCGGTCCGGAGATAGCTCTGGGAAGCCTGCGAATCGATGACCTTCTGTCGCATTCACTCGCCGAGGGCCTCGTCCGACGCGCCTCGTGCGCGAACGTCGTCGACGGCTCTCGCAAAAGACTGAGCAGAGACTGACTTCATACCCTCCACAAGCACTGGACTGCGTTCGAGACCGCGCGCTTTCCGTGCCGCTCCAGGCGAGGCACAGGAACTCTCTGAATCGCCCGCCCCACCTCCTTCTCATCACAGACGTCAGATCCGTCCTGCCCGCTACCAAACGCCAACGCCCGAGTCGTCCACCTCCTCTCACCCCGTCTGCAAGTAACCATCACTCCGATAGCATGAGACGTGATCTCCTCCCCCGCGTACGCCCTCCCATCTGCTCCCATTGATCCCACCCAGCGGATATTCCTTGCCGCCCTCGCTGCCCAGCCCCGTCCCGACGCTGCCTTCGTCGCGATGCACTCGACGTCTGCTGCGCCCGTCTCTCGGAGTCGCAACAGCACGTCTATACTTGTCATCCGAACGGGCCATAATGGCCATGGGCTCTTACGCAACATTTACTTACCCTCTTTCTGTCGCTGGCTGGGAAAACTAAACGATGCGAGCTGCGGCGGTTTCTACCAGACCAATCCAGGCATCCCAATCCGTTGATCCTTTTAATTTTGTAAAGCTCTTGGCAAAGTCCGAGCGCACGGACTCGGAGAAACGTCGAATCTCTTCCGTGGTGAGCTTCTCCGGCCTAACGCAGCGTTCTGGCGGCCGCTCGCGGAAATTGAGAGGTCTTGGAAACTCCGGGAGTCTAGAGAGGTCGGTCTCGCCGTGGCCATGCTCGCACCTGATGTTTTCCGGCAGGCGGTAACATATCTCTATATCCTTATGTGCTCGATACTTCGATGTATCGCTCACCTCGATGCAATCTATGCCGAAGGAGACTCGGCCGGCTCGCAGCTGATATGGGCGTTCTACCTCGTCCTGGCCATCTGCTTCGAACTCGCGTTCGAGACGTCAACCAGCGGCAGAGCGGCCGTTGGCCGTTGGACAGACGGCGATCCCACACCTCCTCGAGCTCAAAATAGCCCCTGCCTTTACCCATGCATTCTTCCGGAGGCCCACTGGCACAAGCTTGTCCTCTCCTCTCCTGCCATCGTTCATGCGGGCGGCAGCCATGCAGAGGATGTCGTCACCGGATATTGTGGCTTTCGGAGGGGAGAGAACGCCGGAGAGTTGACGTACGCGGCCCCGAGTTGGCGTGAAGAGCTGCATGCGGCGCGTGGCAGCGTGTTGGGCCAATCAACGTACACGGGGGTCCATGTGCAGGTGTGCCTGAGACGTAGGTGGTGGCTGCCATGTTCTGTGCACTCCTTTCTTGTTATGGAGACTTTCCTTGTGGCTCACTGACCGCGATATCCCGCCCTGCGGTGGTGGTCAGGGACGCGAGTACATAAGCATTCTCAACGCCACACTACTCACCGAATCGCAATTGACGAGGAGCACGGCAACGTACTTACTTACCTTCATGTCGCCTTCGGTCGCGCCAATGCATGTTACAACACTTCCGTGTATCGGGTAACCACAACCAAGCGTACACACCTGTCTTCCTCATTGAGTGCGGCCGAACGTGAAGTTTCCGAGCCGCGGCAACAAGCTCGCGAGCGGGAACAAAACTCACGTCTTATATACTCTCCTGCCCATCCCTCGCCCGCCATCCACTTACTAAGCTCTAGCACTCCGGAGACCCTGGGCTCGAATCGTCACCTACCCTGCAGGCTCTGAATCACTCGTCGACCAGCCAGCCTTCGTCCCTCGGGCCCTTGAACGCGTCCTCCCACGTCCGGCCCTCCGCCCGCTTCACCGCACGCGAGCCGACGACGTTCGCGCTTCCCAGGTCGGCCCACTTCCGCACCCGCATTCCCTCCCTGCTCCCGTCGGCCGCGTACCCAGCCGCGTCCGTGCCTGGTGCGTACAGATGCGGGCACGCCGGCATGCCCTCGACCCAGCGGTACACGCCACCCGCGTCGAGCGTCTTGCGCGTGTCGATCTTGAGCAGCCAGAGCAAGGAGGCGGTGGTGAAGAAGAGCGAGGCGGTGAGCGGGATCTGGGACGCGGTGGAGAGGTGGATGAAGCCGTCTTGGGCATCGAGGGAACTTAGCTCGAGGACGGCGGGTAGGGGGGAGGGAGGAGGAGAGTCGAGGATCTTGTAGATGTAGGGAGGGAGGGGGTAGGTTGTTAGTTCGGTCTCGGAGGACATCTTGGTGAGTTGCGAGAATCAGTGTGGGGCCCTTTATGTGGCTGGTAGTGGTGTTGGTCGAGAGTGTCGTGTACGTATATATTTCGTTGGGATGAGTACGAGCAAGTAGGGTTTCAGAGGAAAGCCTGTGCGGCAATACCCGCACGCGGATCGCGCTTGTCCCGAGTCGACTCCCATGAAGATGCCATCGTGAGCCTGTCCTTTGCCAGACTCCACTACGACTGCACGTTCTCTATGTGTAAAATGCATATCGCGGCAACTCTTGACTCATGCGTCTGTTTCCAACCACCATATGGGCGTTGTCATCCTGTCGTATTGATGGAATGCTCATGCGGAGCTAACACACATCGTGGTGACCTATTGCTGGCGATAACCAACCAGCACGGAGCGAAGTTCAAGTTCCTGGTAGGTATGCCTATGCATGTAAAACCCTACATTGAACAGTTCTGCTCGACAGCCTTGACAAGCTCAGCAATTGAGGAGTGGTGCGTCGTCCAAAAGGTTAGGCATGCAGCACGGGTTCTGATGTAGCAGTCCAAGTTTGACGGCGCGTGCGAAAGCCCGACAGAACTTCCTTCCGCCCTGGTGTATGTCCATGTGGTCGAAGCTTGACAATCGCACGTTCATCGGGACTGCAGCACTCGATAGCACGGCGCATAAGAAGCATCCCGGCAGTGATGTGCAGATCCCTCCGCCCTTCGTTCCCAACTTGTCCTTAGGCCTCTGGTTTGGCAACCTAACAGGCTCACGCGTGAGTACGAATCGGCCCGGGAGAAGTCGTAGATAACACTATGATGCACTGGGGTTTGGCTAAGGGAGCAGTCTTCGCGGCGCTGCTGCAGCTGGTGCGCGCGGTGACTGTCACTGACATTCAGGGCGCGTCGTGGTTGTCGCCTCTCAAAGGACAGACGGTCCACAACCTCAGCGGGATCGTCACAGCGAAGGCACAGTACAGACACATTCATCACACGCGCGCATATACTCATCTTGCTGTGCATTTCCTAGTCCACCTCCGGCTTCTGGATCCAAGGCGAGCCCGTAGCAGACGTCCGGGTCTCCAACGGTCTCAGCATATTCACGTCGTCCAAGACGATCCTCGCATCCGTCAACGTCGGGGACAACATCACCCTCTCTGGCGTCGCCTCCGAGTTCCGCTCGAGCAGTTCGCCGAACAACCTTTTCATCACCGAGCTGCAGTCCCCTGCGAACATCACCGTCCTCTCGTCGAACAACACTGTTATCCCACTCGTCCTAGGGCCGAGCGGCACCCGGAGCCCCCCGACACAGAAGCTGTCTGCTCGGGACGATGCCGCGGGCGCGGACGGGTGGCTCGCGGTGCCGAACAACCAGAGCTTGGTCGAGGTCGTGGATGCGACGCTGCAGCCGGACGTGTATGGCATGGACTTTTGGTCCAGTCTGGAGGGCCAGCTGGTGACCGTGAAGAGCCCCGTTGCGATTGACTTTGAGAACGACTTTGGCGAGTTTTGGGTGTATGGAGATTGGGAGGTTACTGGGAAGAATAGTCGGGGTGGTTTGTCGATCACGTTCGGTATGTCGTTTATGTGGGGACCGTATACGCGTGGCTAGGGAGCTGATGATTTGATTGATTGTGCAGGTCCTGACGGAGCCCCGGATGCGAACCCGGAGACTGTCATTGTGGGCTCTCCGCTGGATGGGACGGATAACCCGAGCGTGTCGCTGGGCAAAACGTTTGAGGATATCACCGGAGTCATCGTATACCAGTAGGTGACCGGCCGATGCATCTGCCGAAGTGCGATGTCTGATTTTCACGTCTCCTCAGGTTTGGCTTCTACTACATACTGCCTCTCACTGCCCCTGTCGTCGCCTCGACCCCCAGTTCGGTCATCCCGCCGGCGACTATCAAGCCCACTGATGACGAGTGCACGCTTGTCATCGGTGACTACAATGTAGGTCCTCTCTCACTCTCTCATGCCGCGAGAGGACTGCTCTTAAACTTGCACGACACAGGTCGAGAACATGGCTCCGACGTCGTCACATATGTCCACCGTCGCGAACCACATCGCCAACTTCCTGAACACGCCCGACATCATGTTCGTGCAGGAGATCCAGGACAACTCGGGCGCGACCGACAACGGCGTCGTCATCGCCAACCTGACTCTCACGAACCTGGTGACGGCCGTTGCGAATGCGGGCAACGCCTCGTCGACGTACAGCTTCCTTGAGATTGCCCCCGAGAACGACACAGATGGCGGCCAACCTGGAGGGAACATCCGCCAGGCGTACCTGTGAGTGCTTCCTATGATCAGTCGGCTGGCGCTCCCCGTTACTGTCAGACTGACATCGTCTATCATCTAACTATCACGGATGGCAGGTTCAACAGCACGAAGTTCGCTCTCGTCCCTGGGTCACCCGCTGGTGGAGCGCTGGACGCGACAGAACCCATCGTCGGTACAGATGGCAAGGTCACCCTCACGTACGTCTGCCCCTCGCTCCAACACACCTCCAGCCTCACTTGAACGCGCGTACAGGTTCAACCCCGGGCGCATCGACCCGACGAATGCCGCGTGGAACGCAAGCCGGAAGCCCCTCGTCGCAGCCTGGGAGACGCCCTCGGGCGCACGTTTCTTCACCGTCAATCTCCACCTGACGGCCAAACTCGATGGGTCGTCGACCCAGGGCGATGCGCGCCCTCCCGTGAATGGGGGCGTCGACCAACGGATCGCCCAGGTAGAGACTGTTGCGGTGAGTTTTAGAGTTGCGCTAGTCATTATCGCGATAGAGGTTTTGCGGACGTATGAGCTGGATAATCGCCTCTTGCGGTGGCGTGTGCGTTGTGGTTATGCGTGTGGTGGAGGCTGTTCTCCGTTCATGCTGTGATCTAGTTCGAAGGACGGGAAAGGGCATGCGAGCACACGCATCGGGAATCTTGCATGCCAATGCCATTGGACGGATGGCTCTTGTGGTTCTGGGTCAGCCCTGCTGGACATGAGCGGATCAGAATCCATTTCGTTGCGATGGTGCGCCACAGAGCGTTCCAAAATCCTGACCTGCCCTGCGCCCAGTCCCGGAGCGATCTCACAACTTCTGATCACCGTGGGTGTGAACGGACGCCACCACCCTCGCCACATGCCTCTCCCGCGTCCGGGCACTTGTTCCTTCATGCTCCGGCTTCAGCTGCAGGAAAGACACAGAAATACTGATCCGTCCCCCATCTACAGGCGTTCGTCCAAGACCTCCTCGCGCTCGATCCCGACGCGAACGTCATCGTCGGCGGCGACTGCAACGAGTACGTGCAGACGCGCGCCGTCTTCGCGCCATTCGCCGGGCTGCTCACCGAGCTCGACGAGGCGTCCGGCGTGCCCGACGTCGAGCGCTACACGTACCTGTTCGACCAGAACTCGCAGCAGCTCGACCACCTGTTCGTGTCGAGTGCGATTGTGGAGAGGGGCACGGGCGTGGAGCATGTGCATGTGAATAATTGGGCGGCGAGCGTGGATGCGAGGGCGAGTGATCATGACCCGAGCGTTGCGGAGGTGAAGATTTGCTAGGGCCCGGCTCAGGTTGATTCTTGGGAGTTTGTACGAGTATGGGTGCTTCGCTATGCAGTTGAATGACAAGGTCTGCAAATACTGGACGATGGTGATGCATTCAGCTAGATTCTGACATAGTTGACCTGGCTGGAGGTACACAGCATCCTCGACCATCCTCTTCCTAATCTCGTCTTGCCACGCATCCATCCGTAAATTCGGCACACGCCCCGCCCACCGTTTTCGATCAGGACTATGTTATGCAGGTGTGTAGTAGGTGATGATTACTATGACGCTACCCCGACAATTCAAGAGAACTCAGCCTGTGGCTCGAAACCTCTTCTACGACAATCCACTTACCCAACAAGCAAGTGTTACCGCCAGGAGCGGAGCGGGGGAAAGAGAGCAAGGGAGGTCGAGGAGTGGATTGATACCAGGCCGTGCACTCACGCTGATCCCGGCAACGACCAAGGAATACAATGTTGTTGCTATTACTGAGCTCGAGGAGTGATATGCCATCCGGTCTGGTCGGCCCGCCGCAAGGACGGTCACACCTGGACAGATGGATAAGATTCGAAGCACTGCAGCAAACTGGGGGAAATCCTAGAAGAGCACAACATGCATGGTCGCACGCGGAGTCCACAGTGGAGGTTTGTCAGCTACTACTCCAAGGTACTCACTGTTCGAAGAACGTGCGTCTGTCATTCACATAAACTGAACACACGAGAGCTGTAGAAAGAAATATCCACAGCGCACTGGTGGTGCTTCTGATTCGCCTCGCAGACGCATGGCATAAGCCTCCGAAGGGCCGCGTTGAGTACGGCATTGTTCCTTGGTTGTGATGATTAAGCATTTCCTCAGTCAGTGACTAAGTCGCCTCCCGCGTGTTGAACCTCTACAACGACGGTAAGCATGCGAGGAGCTCGCGCTACGATGGAAGTCGGAGGAACCATAGGAACCACTGGTCGATCACGCCATAGAAGACGGCTTCAACTGCCCATCGTACGCACTTCTGAGGGCTTGGCATACGACCTTCGGCATACAGCATACGGCGGAAGGTAAACGTCGTGGACGCGTAGGATGAGGTGGCTCTCCGGCATACGGTCTGGGGTCAATACAAGGCGAGCCAGAGCTGATGAGTCAGTGCCTTCGTGAAGCTATATAAATGCTGTTGAGACTCACCAACTTATCCAAACCAACCGCACTAGACTCATACTCAGAGCACACATTCTCAACATGAGCCAAGGTGAAGGGAGACATACGCTTCCATGCAGCAGTAGACTGACTCGGTTGCGTCTCCAGTGCCTTCGAAAGTCGGAATTTTGCTCTTCCCCGGCTTCGAGCCACTTGACGTCTTCGGCCCCGTCGAGGCGTTTCATACGATCAGCAAACAGTTGGCCAAGATTAACCTCGTCTGGATCGGACCCAGTCTGGATCCGGTCAGCACCGCGCCAAAGGAGATACACACGACTACAATGGGCTCCACAGTCGACACACGCGTCGTACCCACCCACACATACGACAATCCGCCCGAAGACCTCGAGGTGCTGCTCGTACCGGGCGGGTTGGGCCCACGTGTGCCGTCGAGCGATGGCGCCGTCGCGTTCGTCAAGAAGACGTACCCCAAGCTGAAGTACCTCATCACCGTCTGCAACGGGTCCGAGATTGCCGCACGGGCTGGAGTGTTGGACGGGAAGAAGGCGACGACGAACAAATTCGGGTGGAAGGAGTCGATCGCGACGGGCCCGGGAGTGGATTGGGTCAGGACGGCCCGGTACGTCGTCGATGGGAACGTCTGGACGTCCGGCGGGGTTAGTGCAGGGATAGACGCTATCCTCGCGTGGATGGCGCATGTCTACGGCCGGGAGGTGGCGCGGCAGGTTGCGAACGAGATGGAGTATGAGTGGAGGGACGACAAGACTTGGGATCCGTTCGCCTACATCTTCAGCGAGTACGCCTAGGGCACACGTCGATTCTTTGCCGCTGCTCCATGAAGCGGTATTCAGTGTACGCAATTGTCTCAAAGTGTCTTGATCTACTTGTGATTCATTGTGTGCTCTGCGGCTCAAGACTCGAACTTCCTCGAACTTATGTTGCAATCCCAGAGAACAGTGACATGTCAATACACTGCACAATTGACGAGCTTGAGAAGAGCGGAGCTGTACTCACTAGGTGCGTGGGCCAAAGCCTCTGGGATCCCAACTGATGAATTCATAGGCACCGCCGGTGCGGTTCACGAGACTGTAGGCCAGAGACCCCAGGTCCGCCTGTGTACGCGTCGTATTGATGATAACTTGCACAAGGTATACTAGGAAATAGCCGCGTCGTCATCGCATCACCTACCGGGGTTGAGAAAGATTGTGCCCTTGTCCCCGGAAATGGCGTTGGCTTTGACGACAAGGAGTTGGCCAGTGCCGGCGGAGACGTTGTGGTAGTCCAGAGGGATGTCAAAGTATGCGTATGAGAGGCTCGACTCGGACCCGGGTTGGTCGAAGAGTTATTGAGACTAGGCCTCAGTACAAGTTTGGGCGCCGTGGTAGAAGATGCCCGTACATACAAACCTCCTACTTTGAGATTACCAGCGTTGTGACATGTGTGCATGTCGTGCGCGTAATAGGACCGCGCGATGCATACAGCGCATAGTATGTGACCTGCCGTTGCTACACATTCAGTGTCACTCATCGTACATCGCGTCTCGCTTGGGAGGTAGCTGGATAGGGAGGTGGTTCAGCTTGGCGCAGCTTCCGCACCGTCCTCAGTCATACTCTTCCTGATCTCGTCCTGCCACACGTCCGCAAACTCCGCCACGTCCCGCCCGCTGCTCATCGCCAGCGCCTCGATCGGTACCATGTTGTGCTGGTGCGCTGGGGCGTTGCGTGTTGCCGCCGGGTGGCTGGGTGAGTCGACGACGCGCAGCTCCGGACGCTCCGGGCGCGCGAGGAGGAGCGTGTACAGCTCGTCGTACGTGAAGAGTAGAGGATCCGTGCGGGCGTGGTATGGATTGAAGTCGATGATGTGGCCCCGCGTGAGGTCGCGCGTGAGCAGGAAGTCGAAGACGTCTGTTGTGGAGGTCGGGGTCAGTATGCGCCATGCGAAGTAGGAGTGATACAGATTGCTCACAGTCGCCTTGGGTCTGCTCCCATTTGCCTTTGATGTGGGTCTCCCAGAAGGAGGTGACGGCGGCGAGGACTTTCTGCTGTGTGTCGGACTCATTCCAGAAGTCGTAGTAGTTGGGGTCGCGTTGCGATATGCCTGCCATTGTTTTGTCAGTTCTGATGTCTGTGCTTCCCATGCTTCAAGTACCCGGCAAAGACGGCAACTATGTCATCGCATTCCCGTACTGCGAGTGCGCCGTGCATCTGAGACAGGAAGTCTCGAACCCAGACCATTAGGGCCACTCCTGAGGTAACAAGTAGACAGCCGAGAAAAGATGAAGATGACGTTGTGCCCTATCCCGTCCTGTGTCCGTTTGGCTCGCCTTTGTGGGGCGGCCCAGACGATTCCTAGAACGGCTGGCTTCGACACTATGAGACAGGTTGATCGTGCGCCTCAGATATAGGGGACAGTGCCGATGCCGGTTGCTGCTTCGAGGTCCAAAGGGTACCCGTGAGACCCAGAGAAGAAGCTTCCGAGTCGGCACGGAGACAGTACCTCTTCCGCGCGCACAGTATGAACCCAGTGGGCGTGTCGTGTCACCAGGCTGTCTCCTCTGACGTGACTGGATAGAGCAAGGCTAATGACGGTCGCCTGTTCTGGGAACGGGGGAAGACGATTCGGGTAAAGGCTGGATCGGCACTCACCTATGAGGGTTTCCTGCCGCACGAAGCATCGCAACTCCCGAGCTCGGTCCACGGGGTACCATTTACGCAGCACCAGCTCCAAATCGTATGGCACGGGTGCTTTCGGATCGTGGGCGGGGTCGCAACCGTCGAAGACAAGCTCAGGGTCAAGGTCATGCTGCACAAAGTCCGACGACTTGAGCAACAGGTAGACATCGGCGGGAGACATGCACTTGAGAGGTGACGAGGCTGGTAGTATCCATGCTGCATCCTAGAGGAGGGTAGAATGTAGAAGTAAGACTCCGGCTAGGGGAAGGTAGACAATGTACGTACTCTTGGCGACGAGAAGTTGAGCTTTGGGAACACCGCACCATACTCTGCTACAGCAGCACGGATTTGCGCATCTAGTTCTGGAAAAGAGAAGCGGGGACGCTCTTCGTCGTCTTCTTCGTCGTCCGAATTTTCGTCATCTGACAGGGAACTCTCTACCGGACTGTGAACAGCCGGAGAGCGGTCGGATAAGACGGAGTGGGGCGCATGGGTGGGCGTGAACGACTAACGCGTCTTCAGCACCTTCCGGGACGAATACACCATCCGAGTCCAGGTACTCGCGGAACGAGGACGAAAGCGGGCGGATAACTGTGGATTTGACGCTATGTTTGGAGAACGCTGGATACCAGGAAGAGAACTGGAAAGCAAGGATTGCATCGGGCGAATAGACAGGGAAGCGCGGTGGTGTAGAGACGGGGGCAGGCATGTTTTGGCGGTGGAAACAGAATGAAATGGTTGGTGTAAGAGAGAACAACAATCAAGCCACAATCTGCGTTAGTCCCCGCCCCCTGATCGAGATGCGAACAGCTGGGGGCCGGACCTGCCATTTGAGGCAAAGTCGCGGATACACCCAAATTGTATGGGCTCCCGCCCCGACGTCGTTATATTGACGGTATCAATAATGTCATCGCACCCTCCCACACCCGCAGCACCCTCCTCTCTTCCTCTGGCCACCGAGCCAGCACCAAACGTACCCGGCTGCACCGTCCTCGTCGTGTCCTGATAGCTCGCCGTCGCCCTTCTCCACGTCTCCGCTGCCCTGGCCGGTATGAGCGACACCGTGACGGCCGCGTCTTCGGATGACCTCGCCAAGACGTTCGGTGTCCTCCTCATAGGCTTCATCTTCTGCGTCGTCCTTTATGGTCTCACATTCTTTCGTATGTCTCCTCGCATCGCATCACCGTCATGCTCCTTACAAGCGCTTCAGAAACATACATTTACTTTACTCGGTTTCCTTCTGATCACTTCGGGACGAAATGGACCGTGAGTGCTTCTCTCGCTTCGCCAAGCGTCCCGTTAACCCCGCTGCGGCTAGGTTGGTCTGCTGTGGTATGTGTCAGACTCTGGCACTGTGGGATGCGGCACTCACGACTTGCAGGGCTGTGGACACGGCAGCGACAACACTGAGTGAGTTGACCCGTTGTTTTCTGTCTAACCGCTTCTGACCTTCGAGCCAGTCTCGCATACGTGAGTGGTCAACATGCGTGCCTGAGCATGTCTTGATGCCTCGCCAGCATATATCGCTATCTCATCACAAGTTTCATGCTCGCTTATTCTCAGCTCGTTACTACAAAGTAAGTCTTCATACTCCCTGTTCTCGCCTACGTGAAGCCCCTTTAGCCCGTTTCGTCACTGACGATACTGCTTCAGGACCTTCCTCGTGAGTCAGCACTCCGCTTTGCCCTACCGGAGACTCACCGCGATATATCTGGTAAGGCTGCACAAGGGCTAGATGTGAGTACCGCTCTATCGTTCATCTAATCATCAATTATAATTGACGATTGTCCAGATTTTCCTCGCTCTCGTCGTGCAAATGTGAGTCGACTTGCCCAGGAGCTCGTTGCTTCAGTCTGACATTACCCAGCTACTATGCTTACCGGGTCTACACCGTTACGGATAAGCGGCCTGCTCTCCCTGCTGTCATCGTACGTCCCCACGTCTCCATGTGTATGCTACGTATCTCATACTAGTATAGAGCACTATTGCTGCAATGGGATGTGGTAAGCCAGTCCATATCGGGTGCTCAACGTTTGCGTGCTCATGTGTACCCTATCACAGCACTCAGCATCGCAGGTATCGCGCAAAGGTCAGCACCTGACATAACCCTGTCTCATTTGCCATAAAGGTGCTGAATATTCCTTCTGAACAGCGCACAGGAGACACTCTTCGCGGATATCCTCACGAGCCGCGTCAAGCTTCTCCGTGGGGTCGGTTCCGCACTCGCGCTCGTGTCCGACTTCATCATCGTAGCGGCCATGTTTTACTACATGCAGCCCACCCGCAACCCGGGGATGTCGGTACCCAGTGGATTCTACGAAACGGCTGTCGTGTACTGCTTCAACCGTGCCACAGCGTTCACGGCCGGGCAGGTGATCTCACTGATTGTGTTCCTCACATCGGATCGTCACCCGGCGTGGGTGCTCGTGGGGTGGGTCGCGTCGAAGTTATACGCGAATAGCTTGCTGGCCATGTGTGTCACTCCTTCCCGTCTGCCACTACTGACTGTCGATTAACGGGGCCTAGGTTGAACTTCCGCAATACGCACCGTGGTCGCGGCGTGAACGAGGAGGACAGCCTCAACCAGCACGCGAGTAATCGCTCTGGCTCACTGAGCATCCCCGTTGGCCCGCGCGAGACCGCACGCAGCGTGCAGTTCAACCTTCATCCCGAGGGCAAGACGGGAGATCCAATGAACATCATCGAGCTCGACATGGTGCCTTCCCGCTTGGAGGTTTACGATGACGACGTGAGTAACCAGGGTCGTTCTTTTCGGTGTTGCAGGTCGTTCTGACCTGCCTCCTCCTCCTCGTCTCGCCTTTGCCCTTGCGCGTGCAGAGCGGTAAGGTCATTACTAGCTCGGTCGACTCAGGAGGTCCCAGCAAGCGGCATGAATTTGACGACGACACGTCCCGGTGATCCTCGCAGTGAGCGCGCCGATTCTCGCCGCCTTCGCTGGGTATCATGCTGGCGTACATGAACACTTACGCGTCCGATGAAAGTACTGTATTTACCCGCAACTCCGCGCATATATCCACTTGTTTTTGCCGTCGCTCTCCGCATTCTCAATCCACATTCTTCATTGCATCTATCATCCATCCTACACCCCACATTCTCATTCGTTGCTACGGAAGTTCATGTATCATACTTGTAGAAGCATAGCGATAGTGGTATGTCTTGCTCAGTTAGGTCATCAGCCCCCTTTGGTCCATTGGTTACCCATTTTCTGTGCTTTCTCTTCGATGTAATTCGAAACTTGTCGAAGGAACCCATCGAGTAGGTGAAGGTGCGACTGCATGGTCATTACCCTGTCTGAACCCCTCCGCCAACGAGATGGTTCTTGTGATGGCATTTATGTTCCATTAACTCAACCAATAGATACCCCACTATTGGGGAACACATCACTCCTGTACAACTTCATAGCCGTCTTCCACCTTTCCAATGGCTATCCTCAGCCCTGCCCATATGGCATCCAACAGCGCAGCACCGTTGCCCACGCCGAACACCAGTGTCGACGCGTAAAAGAAGTTCGCGTTCCCGGTCCCTTGCCGGAGCCAGAGACTATTGAACAGCGGAAGGAGCAGAGAGGCATGAAGATGGATGAGCGCGGTCACGATCGGATGGCGCAGGTCTGGCGGGCGCGTTCATGTCAGTACAGTCTGGCGCGGACGAGGTTGGGGAGGGAGGATAGGGGGATACTCACAAGGGTATATCTCTGGAAAGAGGGAGAACATGGAGATGAAGAGCCCTGGGTCGGATAGCGTGGGATAAGGCTTGAAGAGCGCGAGGACGCCGATGAGTACGAACGCTGCATATAGGAAGTCATGTCTATGCGCTCAACCATGTCAGTGTTTCTGCATTGCCAAGTCTAAGGAGCAGACGTACTGGAACTTGACGCAGATCGGTACAATATAGATGAGTAGATGGACCTAATGGAACGTTAGTGGCAGTCGCGCGATGGGGGGGAGGGGGTGAAACATACAGAGAAGACCATCAGGAAGAACGGCCGGAAGTGATCGAACATTTCCGTGAAGAAGTACCACCACAGTCCGGGGTTGGGTGTGAGGTCAGGCAGGGTAAGCCTTGCAGCAGTTGGCGGATGAGCGATACCTAGCAAGGAGACGGAAGATAATCCTACTCACGACGCGCCCCATGTCTTCTCCACCCAGTCCCAATTCCCGCAGACCAATGTTGACGCGAAAGTGAGGAGCATGCTGTATGCAGAGAACTCGGCGAGCAGAGGTAGTGTGCGCTTCAGGTCGGCACCAAGTGGTTGTGGAAGGGCGAGGCGTGATACAGGCCTGGTGATGAGGAGGAGAAGTATCGGCGCCAGGAGTAGGAGAGAAGGCAAGGACAGGTGCCATAGGCATGCCAATGTGAGGAGAGAGGCCGATGCTCGCCCTTGGCTATGTTTCAGGGTATTCGCTAGAGACAATCACTGGGCGAGCACTCACCTCTGCATGCGAACATCAGCGCGAGTAAAGCGAGAGCACTTTCAATGGACGAAGAGGATAGCGCGAGACTTGGGAGGAAGATATATGGGTTCAATAAATACCTAGTCCCCGAGCAAGTTAATGTTCGTTTCCGGGAGAAAAGGCTGAGGAGGACGTACATTGCGGCAACCTGGCCATCCCTAGATGTAGTCTTCGCTCCTGTTCGCAGCCTCCATATTCGAACCAGAGCCCATGCTGCGACAGCATCCGCAGCGGTCCAGAGAAGTGGCGACGTGTACGGCGTCAGCGGTAGCACTGTCGAGAACAGTGACAGCAATAGCGGCGACTTCGTTCCGGTGAGCAGAACATACTACATAGCAGTATATTGGGCACATACATGTCGAAACGACCCTCCAGAGTACGGGTCAATCCCATGCTCGAACAGGTAGATGCCCTCGCGTACTGCAGAGAGGGCATAAGCGACCGATCATGACCTCATGCACGAACTTCCGCACACCGAGAGTACGACGTCAGGGGAGACGAAAGCTGGTGGTCATGTTTCAAGGCCTCAGGAAGCGGCGCGTATGCAAGCAGGAGACGAGCAGCGACGAGAGCAGAAAAGGTCAAGTCGGGGCCGTCCATGGACCAAGTTGACGAGGAGGAAGTTGTGTAGACGCCCATAACTCATAACCTGAACTGCTACTTTGACCATGGCTATTGACTACCGCGGCGACCCGCCTCAACTCATCCCTGCTTCGTACTTGAAGTACTACCTGCCGTACTTTACACCGCAAGAAGTCGAGCGACTATCGGAGAAGCAGCGAGGGAAGCTGTCGGTGACCCAGGAGGAGAAGGCCAGGCAACAGGCTTGTGGCTTCATTGAAGCCATTGGGGCAGACATCGGATTGTGAGTGCGCAGGCGATTCATCGCACTTCATAGGAGTGATTGAGGCATTTCGTAGCCCAAGGAAGACAATTGCTACAGCGCAGAATCTATACCACCGCTTCCACCTGTTCTTCCCCCGCAAGGACTTCGCTTACCATGTCCGTTGTCCACGTCGGCTTCATGCCAATCAAACTCCCTCACTCACACGACACGACACAGGACGTATGCATAGCCGCACTGTTTGTGTCATGCAAGATACACGACACGCTCAAGAAGACGCGAGATGTACTCATAGCTTCGTACGCCGTGCGGTTCCCTGATCGAGCGGCGAAGGCGAAAGCTATGGGTGGGGAGATTGACATTGACCCTAACGTACGTATTCTCCACCTAGCCATTGTCTGGGGGCTCATATAGGAGTCATAGCAAATGGAGCACGACCGACAACGGTTGTTGGCCATTGAACGACTCATAGTCGAAACAATTTGTTTCAACTTCAACACTCGCCTGCCTTTCCCCTATGTCATCAAGATTAGTCGCGCTTTTGGAGGTATGTATGATGTGTCTGTCGCGTCATATTCGCTCGTGCTGAAATTTCCAACCAGCTTCGAAGAAAGTCTCTAAGCTAGCATATCGATTAGCCACTGACAGGTACGGATGTGTTTGCGAAGTGCGGGAATGCTTGAACGCTCATACTACACAAGCTTCCGGACCCTAGTGAACCTCGAATATCCACCACACGTAGTCGCGCTGGGCTGCCTGTATCTCGCCGCACTACTGTCGTCCTTCGAGCGCGGAACGACACCAGAGCAACCCGGGCAAAACAACGCCCACCAAATAGCCGCAACGCTCAGCACATCGGGGGACTGGGGCCGACAATTCCAAGCGCACATAGAGGACATCGAAGAAATCGCCCACGAGGTCATCGACCTCCTCATCTCAGCCTCGCAGACCGCCACCACGGCAAACACATCTCCCCAGACACCGTCATCGCCGTCCCCGCACCTATCGCGGACATCGGCGGCGCCCTCCGTGCAGGTGCCGTACAAGGCGGACCAGCTCATCCGGTTGAAGATTGTCATGCGCGAGACGGAGCACCCGCCGCGGAACCGCGACAGTGTGGCGGGCGGACAGAATATCGAGTTCGATAAGTCGACCTCGACGTTCCTGGGCCGGAACGATAAGACGGTCAGGTTTATGTTTGCGCCGCCTGGGATGGTGGACGATGCATGAGTACGATGCGGTACGAACTATCGGATACATTTGGAGCTAGCACGTGTCATGATACAGTTGTATTTGTTATTTTACTGCTCCTGCTGTCGTTGCTTTCTCGTTCGATGTTCGAACCCTTAGGTTGACCTCGATGTTCACTGCGATGCGGCAGCCTGAGTCTTTCCCTGCCGCCTCTGCCATTTCCTGTACAGGTACCGCGCGCCGTACCAGCTCCCAACGACAAAGATGAACGAACCGACGATGGCCGCGCCAATGTACCCGCTGTTGTCGTTCGCCTGGCCAGACCGTGTCGTCAGTCAGATCGTCAGACAAGGGCTCTAGAGCAGCACTCTGACGTACATTTGCCCATCCTCTCCACCACCTTCCCGCAAGGCCGCCCCCGTCGTCTGCGTTCGCAGCGTTCTGGCACGGGGTGCAGTGGTCCCCGATGAGCCCCATGGTAGTGATGAGCGAGATGCTGAAGGCGACCATGATGCTCATGATCGTGAGCAGGATGCTGAGGTTCGACATCGCGTTGTGCTTCACCCGGAGCGTACGTCTGCGCGCGAGCTCGGACTCCTCCTTGCCATCTGGGTCTTCGACTGTCACTACGTCTGCTGCCTTCTCCTTTTCTTTTTCGTGTCTCTCGTCGGGGTGGGCTGGGGTTGTTGGGGTCAGTGTGCGTGGGACTTCTGCTACGGGTACGGCTTCTTCGGAACGTTTCGCTATATCTTGGGCTGGCTCGGCAGATTGTGGGAGGGCGGCGTCCCCTTCGGCGAGGTTGAGCCTGCTGGTGGGAGGGGGACGTCTCTCGAAGATGGCGAAGGACCGCTCTGGGAAGCCGGCGTACGAGTAGAGCATGATGATCGAGTCGAGCGAGTCGATGAGCGTCATGCCGACCGTGAACAGCAGCTGTGCGCGCAGAGGTCGCAGTAAGCAGTATGAGCAGTCAGATCTCAAATCTCAGCCACTTGGGGCATGTCGCCCGTGGGTACCGGGCGCGGAGAAGACTCACGGGAAGGATGACGATGTCTCCGGGGTTGATCTGCTGCCCGTCGGGATCACGCTTCGCGATTGCGGAGATCGCGAGGAGCGCGATTGACGACGCGGTGTCGAAGCCTGAGAGAAGTGCAGCAGGGAAGGATGGAAGGACGTAAGGAGCTGTCAGTGGTCGTATTCTCTGGAACTACGGGGAATGGGGGAGTCCAGGGGACTGACCGAAGCCAAAGAGCACCCCGACGGGGTACATCTTCCATGGACGGTCAACGAAGGTGACGATTGGCCCGATGAGCCGCATCATGAGCGTGTTGCCGTGGTGCTCATCGTGTTCGTCCACTTCGTCGACGTCGTTCTTGCTATGCGAGGCCTCTTCGCCACGAGCGGCGCGCAAGGCACGCTCTTTCTTCAGCTTTGGGGTGGGGTGGTTTGTAAGTGCAAAGCGAACGATTGCGAGCAAACGATGGCACGAACTCGGTAACGCTTGCGGAGAATCCGGTAGAGGATAATGGAGTTGGCGAGGCCGACTATGAATAGGAAGGATGCGCTCACGGCTGCACCTGTATCGTCACATGTCAAACAACTACTAGTCCAGAGACCGTCCTGCGAGGAATGGAGTGAAGAGAACGGTGCGTTACCTACGATACTCCCAACCTCTCCCACACCGTCTATGTGGTCGTAGACATCTGTACTGATCGCGATTGCCACATTCTACGCATTGCACAGTAAGCAAGTATATCATAATAGCAGCCACGGAGCCCCACGGGTGAGAAGGGACACTAGCATAGCAGTACTCACCACGACAATCACGATGGTGCTGTGCCCGAGCGAGAAGAACAGGCCGCAGGTGACTGGAAGCTGGCCGAGGTTGATGAGACTCCGGGTCGCGTTGTCAATCGCGCTGAGAAGCGAAGGCGCGGGGTTCCGAGCGAACGCAAAGTTCAGATGCGTGCGCAGGAGGGTCGGCGGCGGCAATTACTGCGTCAGCTAGTGTCGCACGCTATGACAGAACCTAGCAATTGTGGTCAGCTTCGCTGCGCGGGCGTGGGTGTGGCGAGCACGGAAATGGAGGCACTCACGGGAGCAAACGGGGGGACTACCTGATGTGGTCGGCGTCCAGGGCTGCCAGTGTCAGAAGAGACGTCAGCGACCGGCTTTAGGAGGGTCGATGCGGTTTGGAAGGGAGCGACAAGGTAGCAATAGGTGTGGGCTTTTAACTCTCGGGGGACAGACAGGAAGTCGTGGACCATGAGGTGCAGAGCTTCACATCAAGGACGGACAAAAACTCCATCCAATCCTGACGACTTGACAGTTGTCTGGGCTGGATGAAGGCAGCCTGGCCGCGGGGACCGGGGGAGCAGCCAACGTCTGGGAAGTTGGGTCGATGTCTTCGCGTCTTCACAAAGGATTATCCAAACGGTTCCCGCGAGGCACAGAGTTCAATGCTTGAGCCTGTGTGACGAAGGATGGAGACCATACTCGCAATGCTAGCCCACGCAGACACATGGAGGAGTACAGTATCCAGAGAGGCTGAGGGCGTGTGTGACACACGAACACTGAGAGACCATGTCGAGACGCACTATCTCTTCATGGCCTTTCAAAGGTGCTCATATGAGGCATAGCCAAGACTCTGACACATCCTCGGAAGAAGCCACCACAAAAGAACGACAGCCCTTAAGTCCGCACTTACGTACCATGTCTGAGGCCAATGGTCTGCCACATTGAGTAACCACGCAAGTTTCCATATAAGGGCATGGCAAGGGGCGATTGATATTGAACGACGCATGGATTCGAACCGAGGTCAATATCAGCGGTCATTAACAGCGTTCGCGGACTGCAGCGGGCTTCTGATCACTAACCCAAGCAAGGAGCGCAAGAGAGAGGATGGAGCGCGTCGCAGGCCGGCGGCCGAAGAGAATCGCGCATACGATCCAGCAGACGGCGTTTGCGAGCAGCTCCGCGGTGAGCAGGAGGAGAGAGCGGCCGAAGAGCGTGAGTCTGGGGCGGGAGCCAGGGAGGCGGGGGCGGCGAAATGAGAGGAGCCCGCTTAATCGCCGAGCCATCTCTTCGTCCCGGGACTTGCTGGTTCAGGACGTTGTCGAGATTATCCCAGTACGTTCGTGAGTGTGACCAGACAGCAAACTTGAGGCCAACCAGGATGAAGAGGTTAGGGAAGAAGGAGCTCGAGAGCCCCTCGACGCGCTCGAACTCATGACCGCTAACTATGACTCTGGTGGCAATGGTATGACAGGAGCGATATGGTGGGCAGATGACCGTGAGTAGATGTCTGGGCAGGTACTCAGATAACGAAGCTCGCGCTGAAAGAGAGTAGAGATAAGGCGGATCGATGCCAGTACGATCGAGGATGTAGTCAGCTATTGAGTCGACCTGGGAGAATGAAGATTCCATACTAGATCTGCCATGGCGGCCACCGGTAATTAAGGCTGGTTCCGTGCAACTGGCTGTTAGTTCCGGATGTGAGTGACCTGGTGGGAGCTCGGAGCGAAGGAGAGCGAAGAGTCGGAAGACCTGTGAGTCGTGACCATCGTGATCAGGTGTACGTAGATCTTTCGGAGACGCTGGTTTTAGTCCGCGATATAATTCGGTGGTTCCTTTCCTCCGAGTGTGCTTGTTGAGATTCGAGAGGAAGTAATGTGACACTGATACTTTGTGCGGTGGCGTAGGGGTACACCCTGGTATACATTCTGAATATCTTGTGTTGACAAGACGGGTGCGGACTGCCTACGCCCGGTTTGTCGGCATCTTATATCGTGCGGATGGCTGTGTCGATATCCTTTGAAGGAGCAGAGTTTAGCAAGATGGCGCGTCTAGCTCGAAAAGTGCTAGCGCGCGGAGGTGTTCCAGGTGCACTGGGGGGCGTTGAGTACGAGTTTGAGAGCTATGGCGACAACGAAAACGACATAACGACCAGCACGGAGGCTTATGTGAGGCTAGAGGCCGCTGGCAGTCAAAGTCAAGGTGGACGCGACAGAAGACGGGAGAGCGCGTCGAGGGCGCGTGTGTCACAGCATCAGTCACGCGATTGTGACGGAAGATGAACCTGGGGTTCGCGTGGGGAGGAGGAGTTCCGCACGCTGCCTGTCTTGCTCTCCCCGAACCCCGTCCCCGTTTCCGGCGGACTAGCTTTCTCTTTCTGCTTCCCTCCCTCTGCCCGGGCCATCTATCTCCTCGCCCGTATTTTACGACCTGCAACGTCTCTCGACCTCTCCGCCTGCCCTTTCCCCGCTAATCCTCGCCTCGCTTCCTGCCCGTCTGTCATAACTCTTCACCCGCTCTCGCCTTGCTTTCCTTGGGTTCCATCTACCCCCCACGCCCCCGCGTCCTTGACAATACTCCTCTCGTCCGCAGACCAACGCCCGACATCGCCCACGCCCCCGCGAATGACCAGGAATGCCCGTCACACATCTTAGGATAGACACTTCCCTCGCGGCGTCCGCCAACCCTGCCTCCAGCCGAGCATACCGCGATGGTGCACGCACACCACGCTCCCCTCTGTCCGCTCGCAGCGCCGCCAGCTCCCAACACACCCTACGCAGTCCCTCTTCTGCCTCTGCGTCCTCCATCATGTCCACCACCTCGCGCGCGCCCTCTAGCGCCGCCTCACATCTCTCCGTGAACTCTGCTCAGCGTTCTATACCCACAACTCCAACATCCGCGCCTAGTCGTCCCAGCGCCCCCTCCGCATGGCCTACCATCGACTCCGAGTCCGAAGATGAGGCATCTACTGACGCCGAGGAGTACGTTCTCGCCATGCACGACTTCTCCCCGCAGCAACCGAACGTCACCTGCCTGACCTTTCGCGCCGGCCAAGTCATCCATGTCTTGAACCGGGACCCTAGCGGCTGGTGGGACGGCGAGCTGGATGGAAGACGAGGATGGTTTCCGAGTAACTATGTCACCTCGGAGGTCGGCTTGTTGACCGAGGAGGAGCTTCCTGTAGGCAAGGTATGTACCGCTAGTCCTCTTCCGCTCATAAGCCGGGTACAGCATTGTCCATGACGGGAACGCGATCAGCGCAGTGTACGAAACCGCTGATTCTGTTCTCGTCGCGCTCCGTTGATAACCATTCATGACAAACTGCTGCGTATCCTTCTTTGACACTGTGGAATAAGCGCAATCATTACAATCCAAGAAGCCCGTTATTGTGCTTCTGTTGGAACCTCTACACAAGCTTGAGACGTAACGTTGTTATTCGCAACGGTCGATTCTACGGTTTCGTTATAAGGCTTCCCTGGTAGCCACGCGACCCCCTCGGACACAGTTATATGAGACGGAACTGACTATGAACTGCAGAAACCACGTCCTGGCCATGCCCATAATATGTCCGTCTCGTCAACGACGTCATGGGCGAGCACCAGCTCTCGCCAAGTGCAATCTACGTTCGCACGCAAGGACCACAAACCATCACCGGCTGACTCCTTCAGCCAGACTATCGACATGTACTGCCCGCCGCTCATGCTTCCTCTACTCAAAGCCCTGTCCCTTCTCCAGAATGCCGTTCGAACGAATCGCATACAACACTATCAACCCGCCACCGCGTGTATCATCTCCTGCGTTCGCGCCCTCCTCTCGGACATCGGCTGCCTATCACGCGACGCGCCGGTCCTCAGGCAGCACGGCGTTCTTTCCCAGGAGCGCAAACGGATCCTCTCGGATTTGGCCTCGCTCGTGTCGCAAGCAAAGCGCGCATCAGAAGACACCGTTACTGAGGAGACGCGCGAGATCGAGGTTCAGGCCATGGTTCGACTCGCTGGCCAGCTTTTCGCTCACGTTCGGGGCTTTCTTGCCGTCGCGATACAATGCGGCGTTGACCTCCCTCTCACCGCGGTGCGCGCAGCCCGTACCGACTCCCAATCCTCGAGCCTGGAGGATGAGGACAACTTCGCAACGCCGGGTCGCACGACCAACGGGATCGCGGCACGACCCCGGAGGTTGCCCAACACGAATACACCGAGTAGGCCGAAGAGCCTCGGTGACCTCAAGGTGAAGCGCACTGTCATGGGCGCGGATTACCCGCCTATGCCGACAGGCCCGCTCCGGCTGCCGCAGCGGAAGCTGTCCGAGCAGCACCTTGCTTCGCCCGCACGGCGCACGTTCAGCGAGAGCACCCCGCGGGGTCACCGGCCTGCGCAGGACTCAGTCAGCAGCGACTCTTCGTCATCTTCCTTCTCGAGTGACTCTGTTGGTACCCCAGCAACACCTGTGTTCCCTTGTGGTCCGGCAACGACCGCGGAGCTTTCAGAGGCGCTCAGGTATACGCACGACAACTTCCTCTCGACCATCGCTGCGTTCATCGGCCATGCACACTCACATTCCCGGCATTCGCATGCATCGAGTACCGGGCACATGTATGACCTCGTGCGCGAGGTCGTAGATGTCGTCTGCCGTCTCCTCACTATCGTCGAGGCCGTCCTCCGACATCCAGATATCCCCCCAGCAAAGGCCGAGGGCCTCCGCGCGGCCAAGGAGGGGCTCTACAATGTCACAAGCACCCTTGCTGAGTCTGTCCGCCTCCTCACCGCCCCTCCAACCGAGGATATGTCCGAAGAGGGGGAAAAGGAGGGTCTGCTGCGATGCGCGACGAACGCGCTCAAGGCGGGCTCCGATTGTGTCAACGCTGTCAAGAAGTGCGTGCAGCGCACATCGGGCGAGCGGCCGTTCGTGTTCAATCTCCCCGCGCCCGGCGATCCCGAGGGCGGGATGTACACCCCGCGCAAGTTCGGCCATGCACACCGCCCGTCGACGACGAGCACGAAGAGCTCGCGGAGTGCACGGGCGCCGCGGATACGCAGGGAGAGCAGCTTGCGCGAGCTGCATGGGCCGTATGTCGAGGGCGAGGAGGAAGACATGACGATCCAGGCGCAGGGCGTCGAGGACGCAGACCACACGATGACCGTCACCGTCAAGCGGCATTCAGACGAGCAGATTGCGATCGTGCAGCACCCGCCGTCGCCAGTGCCCGAGACCGAAACCGAGGTCGGCGTGGAGGAGAGCGTCCCCAGTACGCCTATGACCCCGAGTCCTATCGCTGGAAACAGGCCCTTGCCGCTGCCGGAGCTGGGTCGCCCGTCATTGGATTCTGTCGTTACAAGGTCCGATGCGATGTCGCTCAACTCGTATGCGCCGACGGAGGACGACCGGACGACCTGGGAGGGCAGCACGCGCCATGGCGTGCCCCCAAGTACGATCTCCTTCGAGAAGCTGCTCAACGGCGAGCTGCCCAGCATTCCCGGCGGTCACAGCTTCGCGGCCGCTGTCCTGCCATGGACGTTCCCGCACGACCACGCGCCCGAGGACGTGGCGTACAACAGCGACGGACAGCTTGTCGGCGCGACGCTCGAGGCGCTCGTCGAGCGCATGACCCCACACGACGCACTTGTCGAGCCCCCCTTCGCGGCGGTGTTCTTCATGACCTTCCGACTGTTCACCACCCCTGCGGAGCTCCTCGCGACTGTCATCGCGCGGTACAACATCCTCCCGCCCCCCGGGCTGTCCGACGCGGATCTGCGGCTGTGGCAGCAGCGCAAGGGCCTCCCGGTGCGCTTGCGCGTGAGCAACTTCATCAAGACGTGGGTGGAGAGCTACTGGCGCCATTCGACGGACGCGGTGGTCGTGCCGACACTCGTGTCGTTCATCAAGGACGCACTCGCAGCGATGTTCCCCGGCCCGTCGCAGCGAATCCTCGAGCTCATCCACCAGCGCGTCTCCGCAGGCCCGAGCAGCGAGCTGCCGAGTCCGAAGAGCGACCGCGTGCGCGACGCGGGCATCCCGCTGAACCCCCCGACGCTTCCGGGCCCCATCTCGGAGATCCCGCGGCCGATCATGACGAAGAACGTGCTGACTTCTCTGAGGGCGCGGAACTACCTGAGCGTCGCGGTGACGGACTTTGACGCGCTCGAGCTGGCGCGGCAGCTGACGGTCATGGAGTGCACGCTGTACTGCGCGATCGAGCCCGAGGAGGTGCTCGCGACGGGCGGGAAGGAGCGCGCGGCGAACGTGAACGTGAAGGCGGTGACGTCGCTGAGCACGGCGATCACGGGCTGGGTCGCGGAGAGCATTTTGAACGAGCCGGACACGAAGAAGCGCACGGCGCTCGTGAAGTTCTTCATCAAGCTCGCGGACCGGTGCGTCGGCTTGATGAATTATAGTACCCCGAGGAGCATCCTGGCGGCGCTGGACTCCTCGACGATCGCGAGGCTGCACCAGACTTGGGTGGTGAGTAGCTTTCGTCGGGGTTGTTTCGAGTGAGATGGCGGTAAGGCTGATGTGTTGTCGATGCAGGGCTTGCCCCAGAAGGCGAAGGTGCAGCTCGAGTCGTTGAGGAAGCTTGCCGACCATGCGCGGAATTACCATGAGTATCGGTCGCGGCTTCGGAATACAGCCCCTCCTGCGGTTCCCTTCCTTGGTGCGTATGTTTCGTCGGATGCAACGGGACAATGGTGTTGACCGTCTTTTTTACGCAGGTCTGTACCTTACGGACATTACGTTCTGCCGCGAGGGCAACCCTTCGCACAGGACGTCGCCGAAGGCGCCAGAGAAGAAGCTGCTCAACTTCAACAAGTACCACAAGCTTGCGCGTATCGTCCAAGGTTCGTTTTTCTTGTCTTCTCTTCTGCAATTAACTGAAATTTATGGAACGCTTCTGTAGATATGCAACGCTTCCAGGTGCCGTACAACCTGAAGGTGATTCCGGAGGTACAGGCGTATCTCAGGGACGCCTTCGAGAAGTCTCAGCGCCAAGGCGACCTCCAGGACCTCTATCGGCGTAGTCTACTCGTCGAGCCGAAACAGGTCGCAGAGGCGCCACCACCGAGCAGCGACGTGCGGCAGCTCTTCGCATGGGCCAGCCGCTCGCAACAAAACGTTTCTGCCGCCCCTGCGTCATAGCATTTACCATTCCCGTTCGTTGTGTCATACATTGCCATTGTTGGACCCTGTGCATCTCGTCTTTCCTACCCTCGTTGTCTTCTTCGTGTTTATGTTTTCTGGCTCTTCGCATCGTTCGTTGTCGTTGTCGTTTTGTACACTGCAAGCTCTCTCTTTGTACTTGTGTCTCTGTTGCATATCTCCCTCTTCCCTCTTCGTTGCTCTTCAGGTCTGCGTCTCGTTCATTTTCGCGCGCGCCATGTCGCGCATGGACAACACATACCAGCATCATCTACGCATCGGGCTCCCCCCGTGTCCTGTCCCTAGGTCCTCTGGTCCAGTTACCCCTACACCCTCCCCTTACCCCTTACCCCTCCAACCTCATACCATCTTCGTACTCATCTCAGCCGACCCTATAATGTCCCCCGACTTGTCATCTCAGCCTACCCCCCTCATCTCCCCTCATCTCACTTGCTCTGTGTCTATCTGTCTGTATTCTTCCCCTCAGGCTGGGGCGCGCACCGCTGCGCTGTGCACTGTGTATGGACGGTCCGCCGCTCCTCCTGCGCGAAAAGTTATAATGTACCATCCTTCGTCGTAGTTCGCATATTGTTATTCTCCTCCGGATCTTCCGTCAGAATATATATGTCTGTCTAGAGGCGCTGTTCATATTCTTACAAGACGTGCGGCGAGAGAGTATATAGAAGAACCATTGGAGTCATCCCATCCCGACTGCCATGTTCAAGTATCGCCTAGTAGCATCTATGACATTTGATTTAGCTTCACAGCTCCTTCTCCTTCCACGAGAAGCCCAACTCGAAGAGCCGGTAACGACGAGTGTTGGCATGGAACTCCAGGGTGCCCTGGGTCGAAAGGTGGTCAACATCGTACACCATGCGGATATAACTTGAAGTCAGGCAATCCCGCCAAATCCCACCTGTACGTATTTCTTCCATAGGTCCGCAAGCTCGTTGTTTCCTGCTGAGAGCGCTAGGACCTTGCGGTCGCACTCGAGAACCTCTTCGCATAGAGTACGTAGGACCTGAACGGGGGTCGTTTGTTCAGCGCAGGCACGCATGTGCATGTAGTTCTTCGTCTCTCCAGCCAACTGTTCCTTGTAGAACGACAAGCTGATGAGCAGGTGAGTATCAACGCGTATGCGGAATTATGACATTGAGATAGTTTACATGTCGCTAATTGCGTACGATCAAATACGGGGGAGAAGAACGTCAGCGAATCCGGGACTGAATCAGGGAGTGAACATACTTTGCGCCAACAACCCAACGCTCCATGTACCTGTTGAGGTGTCGATGATCAGGTTATATCTCGCATCATGGGAACGACTCACGGCATCATTTGCAAGTACGTATCCGCGGTCGCACGCCAGGAGCTCATGAAGATAAAGTGGATGTATGGGGGACATATGCCCGACCTCGTTCGGAGGTAGTAGGGATATAAGGTCGCCTGGGGCTTGATCTCCATGTCTTGCGTCGTATACTCGATATACATTGCGGTGACTGCGTCCAGTGTGCCCGCTATGATTGCATCGGCTCCTACGTCGGTCCACAGCTGGTGTGCCCCCCGCATGAGGTCTACAAGCGTGTCCAGTGCGGGAGAGAGCTGCTTCTCCCCCCAAATGAAGCGGGCGGCGAACTGCCGGATGGCGTCCAGGTGCTCGCCTCCAACGTCGTCGATGTATAGGATGACGGCAGTGTAGAGGGCGATGTAGTGGAGGTGCTGGGGACTGGTGTGTCCGTACCCGGTCTCGGCCCAGGCACAGGCGGAATCGACGAGCTTCTCGATCGCTTCGACGCTGTCGCTGCTCTTCCAGGCGACAATGCACTCGGTCACTGCGGCACGGAGCCCTGCGTTCGGCGGGGTGACATGAGGTTCATATTTGCTGCGCTTGAGGAAGTCGCGGATGATGTCTCTGGTCTCGAGGTGAGGATCCGTCTGTTAGTGACCAGGTTAGTCTGCGTTTCGGAATGCGAAATAGGTCCATCTACTTGCCTTCAGAGAAGGAACACTTGTGTCCTCTTGGCACTTGAGCATATGAATCGAGGGCGCCCTGCAGAATGGATAGATCTGTTGAGATTGAATGCGCTGTACGATCGAGGTGGGACTCACATGAAGATTCGCGAAATTGTAGCTGGCGGGGTTGGTGGCTCGCAGGTGAATGGTACGTCCTTGACTCAGTCAGGCTGAGTGTTTATATACCATCGAGCATCGACAGGAATCCCGGGGACCTCTTCCGACTTCGTCGGCGTCCTCAAGGCGAGAAGGCGAGTGGTTCGGGTTGGCGTCCCACTACGACAGACCATGCTTGATCCCGGCAATGGTCAGATTTCCGCTCATGTGCGTTCAGAACTCTAGATTCCATGCTCTGATCTACGACATGGGCGCGGCGACATGAAGAATTGAGCAACGAAGTCCGAGGCGTACCGTATACCATTACAATGTCAACCCTTATCAGGACAGCCGATACAGCGCAAGTATACACGCATGCCTGATATGGATACCGGAATTGGCTGGGACAGAAACTTCTGGGTGGGTGGGGACTACCGGTGAATAACTCCCTGCGAGCAAGGCGGAGAGAATAAGATTGTTGCTGCCAACCGATTCAGCATCTACTATTCGAGTGCTCTCTTGACTACAACTACACAAGCTAAGCTTGGTAGCCGAGTTCAGCAAGGCGGTAACGCTTCGCCTTCAGCGAGAACTCTAGGTACCCCTGTCAAGTGTCATGAGTGCCGCGCCTCTACGTCGATGGATATGACACCTACTTGGAAATATTTCTCCCACAAGGCAGCCAACTCTGGATCCTGTGACGTCAGGACACTCATCTTGCCAGCCGTTTCAAGCACCTCATTCACCAGTTCGCGCAGAACGTCGGTTGCGGAGGTCTCTTCGGCGGCAGCACGAAGGTGAACGTAATTGTTCGTCTCGCCTGCCAATTCCTCTTTGTAGAACGATAGGCTAGATTGGTGGTCAGGTGTGCAGTAGGGCCGGTATCTATCCAGAATACGCACATGTCGCTGTAAGACGATTACGTTCCATGTCAGCGGCTATGTGTGCAAGTATTGCATATGCCACTCACTTGGTTCCCAAGGTCCAGTGTTCCATGTATCTAGACGCGCCACCATTAGCGTGTACCAAACTTCCAGGAATCGGTGAATAACTCACGGTAGCAGCTGCAGGTAAGATTGTGGGGTGGGCCGCCAGCTGTTCATGAAGACGAAGTGGATGTAGGGAGGGCCGATCCCGGCTCTCGTACGGAGGTAGTACGGGAAACGGGTAGCCGAGGGCTTGATGACCAAGGCCTGAGCCGTGTACTCGACATACATCGCCGTGACTGCATCAAGCGTGCCTGCAATGATCGCGTCGGCACCATACTGCGTCCACAGCTCATGAGCCTGCCGAAGAAGCCCCGCGAGCCGGTTCAGGACCGGGTTGGGTTGCTCCTCTCCCTTGGCGAACCGGCCAGTGAACCTCATAACGGCGTCGAGGTCACGTTCGCCGAGGTCGTCGACATACATGAGACAAGCAGTGTAGAGGGCGATGAAGAAGCGATGTTGGGAAGTGGTGTGGCCGTACGTGGTCTCCGCGTAGACGCAGCTGCCGTCGAGGATCTTCGAGACAACTGCAGGGTTGATGTCGGTAGGCCAAAGTGCGAGCTCTGCTGCGAGCTTAGTACGCAGCTCGACATCGCACTCGCTACCGGGAGACTTGTAGTTGGCATGAGCGAGGAAGTCACGTATGACATCCTTGATATCGGCAAGCGAGTCCATGGGCTTCTGTATGGCAGGGTCAGAATGAAACATATAATAAGCGGCAACGACCTACGTCTTTGATAGCCATTGGATTGGCGTTGAGTCCGTGAATTTGTCGAACCGGTAGTTGGCCGGACTTCCGATATGGGGCGGTAGAGTGCAACCACTGAGGATCGCGGTGACCGATGATGAGCCAATGCGACATCCTTTGATATGCAGCGACGCATATCGTCGACGTCCCCTCAGGCTCAAACTGCAAGTCGAGCATTGCGTCCGGTTAGCTCGTCAAAGTTGTCATCCGTACGTAGCACTTTACCGTTGGCTTCCCAGATCAGATGTCTTGGCCAACGCCACCCGGTAACGCTCAAAGGCCGAATTGTCACTTCAGAAGTGCGCACTCACGGCGACCCACAGCCTCCAGGCTGAGTGTCGTAAGAGGCGCATGATGTACAAGTCCGGAGTTCTCAATGCACCGGCGTCCGTTCTTGAAAGTGAAGCCCCATCGGACCGCCAAAATATGACGCCGAAATTGTTGTATCAGCGCCGGTTGAATTCTATAGTACTAGCAGAGAAGAGTTGCCAGAGAAGAAGAAATGAAACGATGGGCCGCTCATGGTGGTTCAGGACTAAGGCTCGGCCATGGTTGGCTGGGAGAACACGACGTGGCAGGGCCAGCGCTTGGAACTTGCCCGCGGGAGCTGCTGGCACTGGGCCCTAGCATTCATTCAGCTTGTACTATCGACACAACGTTCAACAGCCCACAACACCGGGACCGACGACACTGCGAGTGAATAGTGCGCTAACGGCCAGCGATATTCGGTTCACTGCTAATACTGACATTCTACTTGTGCAGACCGTTCGTCACCAGAAGAGATGGCCCCACTAGCAGCCGCGTCACGCCGCACTGGATGCCCTCAGGCTGGCAGAGACCACCGGCACGATCATGCATGATGCCATGCCATAATTCGGCGGGCGCAACGCCCAGCGACAGGACCAATGGCCGCCCACGAAGAATACGAGCGAGCGACCATAGGCCAGGCTCGTCTTGATGTCGTGGAGATCGGAGTGAGTGACAGACGATACGAGGATCGGAAGCATGGTGACTGCGCTGGCCACTGGCAACGATTCGCCAACGCCCAATGTCCTCATGCATGATCTGACCATAGGGTGCCTTGTACCTTGGGGAATGCGTAGGGGAATGTGTAATCTCGTTTTGTCGCGTCCATCTGGTACGGTCTTCGGACTCCCTCTTCTATTCATTGTCAACGTCTCATATGACACCTTCTCGATGGGGTGCTACGCGCTCGTCCCGTATCTGTCAAACAGGCACTCTGATCTATGGTCGCAAGTACACCACTTTACGCGTATATGTCTACAATGTCTCCTAGATGATATCTATCGGATATAAGATGGAACTCCACGAAGCCCTGCGTGAAAAATGATTAGGTCATCAGTGCTCTACACGCGCTGATAAGACCTCACCATGAGGAAGCTTTCGCAGTTCTTCGACAGTTCTGGTTGGGATTGGCAGAATTCGCGAATTGTCCGGACGCTCTTCAAGTTCTCCTCCACGAGTATTCCTGATACTGGGCTTCTGCTCAGCAGTCGCAGATGGATGTAGTTCTCTTCTCCTGCCAAAGTCTCCTTGTAGAATGAAAGTCTGCATTGAGCGAGCTGTCAGCCTTACGACGTGCTGATAGGAATTAGTTGATGTGGCGACGTACATGTCAATTCAGATTGGCATCCGTGAGTAACAGAGTTCGAAGGTAGACCAATACGGCTGAAATGCCTGAAATGCTGGAATACTTACTTGATCCCGTTGGTAACCGTTTCAAGCTCTCTGCAGCGGACGTCAAAGACTGACGGGAGGTCCGATAGCATAATCGTACTTACGGTATTATATGGAGGTAACCCAGGCCACCCTCAGTCCTCGCCCATTTTTTCGTGAAGTTGAGGTGAATAAACGCGGACGGAGCGCCTGTCCTGTACCGCAACCTACCGGGATATCGGGCAGGGACAGGCGGGACGACAAGGCTCTTCGTACTGAACTCGAAGTACTCGCCCATGAACCCGTCCAGGGTACTGGTCACGATGGAACTGGCGCCAACCCGGGGAAAGTAGTCGTGTGCCGTCGCTAGAAGGGACTGCAACTGCGCAAGGGCAGGCCCGACGGGCTGCCTCTCTCCGCCCACGAAGCGCTGCACGAATTCGCCCACAATATCGCTGTCCTTGTGGCTCAGATCGTCGACGTGCGAGGCATGCGCTGTACATCGCGGCGAAGAGTTGGTGATCCGGGGTCAGATCAGCCCATGATGATAGTTCAGTGGCAACTTCGTGCCTGAGCCTAGGGTTCTGCTTGTTGTGGGGTGCGCGAAAAGGGAGGTCCTGTAAGAACCTTCGTATGATGTCTTTGATGACAGACAACGATTCTTGCTAAAGTGGGACAGCTTTAGTAATTGACAAGGCAGGTTCGTGGAAGTATGAAACACACCGAGCACTGATTGGAATCGCAACGGTCGTTGCCAAATTCCGGTTTGCTGCACGATTCGACCTTTGAGTTACTCAAGGCGGCATTACCGGTCTTGAATTGACATCACTGAGCAACTCCATCAGCCGCCGCTCCCCGCCGGTGGCTAAATTCTGACGTTGGTACTCATCATTGAGGCGCTTGTCGATGACAGAGAGAATGATGCCCTTGCGGGGCCATAGCACGGTCATGGATGCAGGGAAGAAATATCATTGCATCCGGGTGGTTGGATGCGCCACTGCCCAGAAAAAGCATCTTCGAAGCTAGCCGAGGTGTAGACCCGGCACGAGGTGTCTCCGCGTAATTCTGTATCTATATCCATTCACAGGTAAGCATATTGGCTTAACATGCCCATGAAGATGTTGATACGGAGTCCAATCGACAGGTTCATAAAGTATCAACCTGTCCCGTCATGCCATCTCTTCTAGGCGGTACCTTCTCGCATTGAAGTGAAACTCAACATAACCCTTCCAAATGGAAGCATTCAATATTCAGTGGTAAGCGGTAAGAGCGGTTCGCACGAAGCGGCGGCTGACGCACCATCATGAAGCTGTGGCAGATCTCTGTCAAGAATCTAGGCTGTGAAGCGCCAAGCTTCTCAATTTTGCGGACGCTCTCCAGGTTCTCGTCCACGAGTTCCTGCAGCACTACGAACGGAGACTTGTTCTCAGCATTTGCGCGCATGTGGACATAATTGTCCGTTTCTCCTGCCAGTGTCTCCTTATAGAACGAGAGGCTGTATAGAGAGTGCTCAACAAGATTAGGCTGAACGGAGGTAGGGCTCACGCACATGTCGCTATTACCACCACGACTAGTGTCAGTGGGTGCCGTAGGCAAACAGACGGGAGACTCACTTGAACTTGAAGCCGATCGTCACTGTTTCCAGTTCCCTAAAGGCATCGCGAATCAGAGATGCGAACAAAGATGAGGGTGATGTGCTTACGGTAGCATCTGGAGATAACCATAGCCAACGTCCCTCGCCCATTCTTTCGTAAAGTTCATATGTGCATATCCCGCTGCGATGCCGGTCCTGAGACGCAAGTAATAGGTATACCGGGCTGCGAGGGGTTGGACGACGTAGCCCTTCGTGGTGAGCTCGATGTACATGCCGGTGATGCCGTCCAAGGTGCTGCTCACGATCGCATCAGCGCCCACTCGAGGGTAGTACTCGTGTACCGTCGCAAGGAGCTCTTGCAACCGCCTGAGCGCAGGAATGGGCTGCAGCTCTCCGCGCACGAAGCGTTGCACGAACCGCCCGACAATCTCGACGTTCTTGTGCCCGAGGTCGTCGACGTAGGTCAGGTATGCAGTGTACAACGCAACAAAGCGCTGGTGATAGTAGCTCGTGTGGGCGTAGGTGCATTCGGCGATGCCGCATGCAGTGTCTGTGATCTGGGAGATGATATCAGAGGTGAGACCAGCTTCCCATGACACGATCTCCTCCGTGACTTCGCGCCTCAACTCGAGGTTCTGTCGGGTGCCAAGGGAGCGATAGGGAAGTCTCTGTAAGAAACTCTGTATAACGTCTTTGACGGCCAACGACGACGTTCGCTATGCGGTAGCAGTGTCAGCGGTGCACAGAACAAATGATTCGGAGCCGTGGACGTACGGCGTTCTGGTCTCTATTGTCATAGGCTTTGCCGCGGTATTCCAAAGCATCTAGGAACCCGACCTCTAAGCTGCCCGAAGTGGTCTGGCTCGGCTTGAAGTGATCTGGTCAGCCTCTCCCAGCCACATTTTGTCGCACTAGCAACAAGACATACCACATCAGATATTCTGCCATAATACACCTCGGTCATTGTTGATATGATCCTGGAAGTAATTATGGTCTCAGATGGCGACGAAGATCATTCAGGTCACATACCTAGGCTCAACGTTCTGCGCCTGGAATAGTCGTCGCTGGTAGCTGGACTTGGGTTGATATAATCTCCATAAGCGCTTGCAATGACAGAACTAATGAATCTGCGTGCCACGACATAGTAGCAATGGAAGCATGGAAGGAGTTCATTGCAGGTTCTCATCGCTAGTTCGGCATTACAGGAGTAGCACCTTGCTAGCACCGTGACGTTGTGCATTGGAGCTAGGCACCTCTTGAAGATGCGGGGTTAGGTGGGGTTTCGAACTGAGCATAGGTCCACTTCTAAGGTCGAGATTCATGTATAGATCCAGAACGTGTACACCGAATTCAAGCAGACAGATAACGGGTAACGTCCACTACCTCTTCGAGGCGATACCGCCGCGCAACAAGATGAAACTCGATGTAGCCCTGGATAAAGGAAAGCCAACCACGAGCAAGATCAGTCAGAAGACATTCGCTGGAACGGCCGACAACGCACCATGATATAACTGTGGCAAATCTCCGCCAGTCCCTCCTGACAAACAGCCAGCTTCTCGATCTTGCGGATACTTTCCACGTTCTCGTCCACAAGCTCTTTAAACACTTTGAGGGGCGGCTTCCGTTCCGCGGCCGCGCGCAAGTGCACGTAGTTGTCCGTCTCTCCTGCCAACGTCTCCTTGTAGAAAGAGAGACTGATTGATGGACAAGTATCGAGGTCAGCATCGTAAATGAGGGGAGTACGTGAGAGAGCACTCATACATGTCACTGTCAGTTGAATGGTAGTATCAGCACATATTCCGATGGAAGGTAGATTCGAACATTACGCACTTGATACCAACGGTGATAAGTTCCAGTTCCCTGGATGTCGGTGTCAATGAAACATCATGTGGAACGAGGCATAACGGTTGCTTACGGAAGGACTTGTAGATAGAAGTTTCCCGTGGCATCACCCCAGCTCTTGGTAAAGTTGAGATGGGCATACGCGGAGGCAATACCGGCCTTGAGACGCAAATAGAACGGGTAGCGATCGGCCGATGGATGGATAGGAACATCCTTCGTGACAAGCTCAATGTACATCGCAGTGAAGGAGTCGAGCGAGTTCGCGATGATGGCGTCGGCGCTGATGCGAGGGTAGAACTCGTGCAACGTCCCTAGAAGCGTCGTCAAACGTTCGAAGGCGACCATTGATTGGGCCTGTCCACGAGTGAATCGCTGGACGTATTCGCCAAGCACCTCGACGTTGTGCTGTCCAATGTCGTCGGAGTACGTCAAGTACGCGGTGTAGAGAGCCGCGATGAATTGATGTTCATAGTTGGTATGCTTGTAGGCGGTCTCGGCGATGGTGCAGCTCGTATCCGTGAGGCCCTTTACGAAGGATGGGTCGAGACCGTCGTTCCACGAGACTATCTCGGCTGCGATATCCCGTCTCATATCGACGTTCTGGGGCGTCTGAGGAGACCGGTATGAGAGCTGGTCAAGAAAGCCTTGCACGACCGCCTTGATCGTGGCAACCGTTGCTCCGTCTTCGGACTCCTTCTATCGATCAGTAGCTCGCCCACACAAAGCCACCACACAAAGTTCACTCACTTGGCTTGCGCGATCGATCGGGATACTGACAAGTTTGCCTTTGTTCGACGCAATTGCATTGTCACCCTGGATAAACAACTGGTGTCATTGTCAATATAGCTCATGGATAGCGGGTACTTCTGTGACTCACCGACGTATCCCGAGTGACGGTGGTGGCAGCTTCGCGATGAGGGGACCTAGAACAGGGATGAGTACATCATCCGACCCTGCAACTGCCAGTGGTGGTGGTACGCACTGTGCCACTACTCGGGTCCCGGGCAGAAGCTGTGGTTCTCCGGAGTCAGACGAGATGGTAGGCATTCTGGGTGAACGTATGGCGATGAGTGCGGCTGCTGCTTGATGATGATAATGAGGTTCGACTCACCAACGCTCTTATATATCCAGCAGGCCCCGTAAATTCAACAAGTGTAGACAACTACACTGTACCGCTCACCGCCACTCACTGGCACTCGGTGCACAGATTTCCGAGTCCAGAGCGCTCGTATACGGCACGAAGATGATTGAAGAAGAGAAGACCGTGGAGCCCGCTGGCCGTGGTCGGGAGAAGGGTAACCAAGAAGGGAAGGGCATCGCTCCCACCACCATGCGCTTACTTAGGACTTGGACGATTGCACGACTGCACCATGACGGACGGTTCGATCGCAAGCTACGGATATGAAAGTCAGACGGCCACTGTCAAATCCGAGCCCGAACTAGAGGCTTACTTTGACTCGGTGCTTGCGATTCATCCTTCTCGACTTGAGCGCCTCGGATGATATCGCGAGTTGCTCAGACCGTTACTCTGGTGCTGCAAATTGCAAAAGGCCGAGCTCTGGTCGGAGAGATCGCGTTAACATCTTGGGTACCAGCTCCGAGCGGCTCGGACCACGTCGGACATCGCATGCCAGTACTCCGCTGGGAAAAGAGCCATATTGGGAGACGTTTTCGCAAGCATGTTGTGGCCTTGCAGATCTCGGGGGTTTTCAAAGTTCTTAAGAGGTAAATATCTCTGAAATGCACTGGTGAAGCTGAAGGTGAGATGTGGTTTCTGCTCAACGCAAACTTTACCGGTCCGACCCGAAGTCAACGACACCGGCAAGTTCCGCTATCCGGTGAGCGCTTGCCCTGACCCAGCGCTCATAATGCAGACGCCTTAGAATTCATGATTCACACCTCCGGAATCGCTCATCCGACTGAGACCGTCTCTTTCATTTTTCAAGATCAGGGATCTGCAGGGTAGGCTTGCCGCCGGCGCATCCACCGGGTTCGGTCCCGCTCGCTTCCCAGCTTGCGAAGCGACCTCGACCTCGAGGATGTGATCTAGAGGATCAAGTCTACACTCAGTACCTTTGTCACAAATCGTTTTGGCGGCTGGGTTCCCCTGTTCTACAGGTTCTCAAATCCTCCGAACGCGCTCTCCTCTATAGCGCGCAATGGCGACACCGGGCTTTCTCGAGCGGTCGAAACAACTTTCCATGGGGCTCTGGGCGCCGTTGCTGCTTACATCTCTCAATGGATGAGACCGACTTCCTCCCTTGAATGGCCGGGTTGTCTTACAGGACCGTAAAAAGCGGCTACTTCAGCCGTGGGCATCGTCGCTTCTAGCAGAGTCTGGAATCCTCGATGACGTACGAAACACACCTCTCATCTACCACCACAAGCACGAAGTGGAGCAACCACCCTGGCGCACTGCGTCAGCATAGGTGGAATACATAGCAAACATAGTCCGACATCTAGGTTGCGACAGTAAAACAAGCCATCGTTGACCTCATGCCACAGCAGAGTTCTCCTTGTGGATCTCCAAACCAGGTGGGGCGCTCAAAGCTGCACCGATATGAGCAATTTCAGGAGTGAAGGTTATGTTCGCTGAAGACTCACCGTCCTTGATAGCACCGTACAGGAGGAACTGGCCGGAGACAAGGCCAGCGGTCATGATCATCCTGGGACCCAGGCCTGCAAAGAGGCCGCGGAACCCAGCTTGCTTGGCGAGCGCGATGAGACGGTGAGCCATTGAGCCCTCCGGTCCGTGGCCCTTGTTGATTTGCGAGAGCAGGGTGTCGGCAGGCTAGCGCGGTACGACGAATGTCAGGAGACAGTAAAGATTCTGGATAACGAACAGACGCACTTGACTGAGGATCGCCGCAGCGAAGCCTGCGATGATCCCACTTCCAAGACGGATGCCGAACGTGGCCGTGCCGCTCAGAGACCGCTTGGTCTCCTCGGACATGTTACGGTAGGCGAGCTCGTGACAGAACTCGTTCACGGTGAACTGGCCGATCGCGTACGGAATCTGTCTTCAGATAGCTGCTCAGAACGGTGGACTGTTCCTGAGCAAGAGACAAACCATACTTGCACAAAATAGGCAGGAAGCCTGCGTAAAGCCCCGATACACCCTCTTCTCGTGCGAGCCGCGCAAATCCGCTCATGAGGCCCGTAGCGTAGTGGCGCTGCGAGACGAGTCGGATCCGCGTCGCTTCCAGTGGCGTGAGGAGGATATCGGCGAAGAACCTGTGAAAGGTGAGTCGCGTTGCAGTGGTGATCAAGGCTTGGACATACTCTGCAACACTGGACGCTCCGAGGTATATGGCGGTTCGATACTTGACCGCGGTCTCCTGGTCACCCGCGATCTGCACGAATTGCTTCTTCCAAAACTCGTATCCGGCGAACTTGGCGCCACCCTAGCCAGATGAGGTGAGTTTGGTGGTACGGTCGACCGACGGAGCACACGTACTTGTACGAGATATCCGACGGCCGTAGGTCCGAACCCAGTCAGCAACGCAGCAGGTCCTTCTTGGGCGACTATCCTCCTTCCGCCCGATAACAGGGACATGTGCGCCATCTCCGGGTCGACCTGTATACGAGTCTTGACTACATCAATGGCTGGGTGGTTCACGTATGACACCGTCAGCTACGCGCATTGCAGTAGTCGCTCTCGAGACTCACGGGTCATCCCGCCGTGAGTGATACTGCCATATGTGGAGGAATGTATTATTTTCAGCTTACTCACGAACTATGTCAGAATGAAGTCAGTACATACGTGCAACACAATGCGCCTGTGCGTTATGTTAGCATTGGTCTATTCCCCCTGCAACCTTGCGTGCTCACCAGCGAAGAAGAACGAGGAATAATCCTTCGGCGTGAACTGAGGAATCACGAAGGGCGTCTTCGTGGTTCCTCCTTGACGTTTCTCTGCTGCACCAGTACTCGACATAGCAAGAGAGTATGTAACACAGACTCTCTCTAGACTTAGCTGGAACCGAACACTCGAGAGTGTATTGTGGATGGGGGGCAATTACAAGTCTTGCAGTGCGACGGTCTGACCCCGGACCCGGTCAGTGTGTCCTGATACCACTGACGTCATACATCAGGTCGGCCGGCCCGATTGAGCGTTAGCTTAGTAATAGCAGTCTTGTAAGGTACCGTGGCTCGTACAATCTCATCTTGTAAGTATTTGGTTACTTCGAGCTAATACGTATCCCCCGACGGCGCAGATGACTTTCATATGTCGGAAGGTCTCGGGAGTATCTCACTGGGGGCCGACCATCTTGTATATATAATACAATTACAGCTGGTGGAATACTGTTGTCTGTAATCACAAGAGAGACGTACAACATCGCGGGATTCCAACTGGTAAGCGATGTACTACCACGGGAGCATACGTAGTGGGCGCAAACGAACACCGGTGGCCATCAAAAGGGCGGTGATCGCTACCACAGCGATGAATAGCAAGGCAAAACTGCAACAGAAGTAGAGTAAAGCTGTTGAAAAGTCCTGAAGCAGCCGGGGAAACAAGCCGCCCCGAGCTGTCGAGGGAGCTTCCATGTCAAACATACTGCGAAGCACTACATCGGCTGTCGGGGAGCTGTTGTCTATCATGGGCGTATCGGACCGGGAGGCAAGGGGCGGGCGGTGGACGACGACGACGTCCACAAGGGTAATACCGCGGCTTGGATACCGCTGCAAGCGGACTATGCGAGTGTATTGCTCCTCTCCTGGGGTGCTGCGCTCGAGACGAATGGCAGACAGGGGGCTCCATGACGATGACCGCAGCATAGAACGATATCTCGCTCGGACTGCGTTCCATCCCACGGTGCCAACTGTGTGGACGTCTCCTTCGGGGCACTTCTTCAGCACGAGGGCCAGGAGCTGTCCATGCTCGTCCATACAAGCCAGAATGGCGAGGGAGTAGGCCGCGCCAACCGATAGAAGAGGGAACATGGTGCGTAAGCCGCGAGAGGTAGGGATGTACCAGGTTGGTGGGGTGGCGACATGTATGCGATGCATAAGGTCGTCCTGAGATATCGCTGTCACTTGGGCGGAGTACGCGAACGCTGCAGGGGATGCGGCAAGCAGCGAATTCCGCGAGTCGTCGTACTCGTCACCATCCAAGGAACTATGTCCGGTATCCCAGACGAAGATCGTCTGGTCCGGAACCTGCTTGAGGATCTCCTCTTGGAGCCGACCGAATGCTAGCGCGCCCTCGCCATAGATAGCCGGCATGTTGACCCCGAAGATACCCATCAGCGAGTACGCCTCATCCTCCTTGCGTGTCGTGACGCGCCTCGCTGCCCAGGACATGCGCCGCGCAACGGTAACAGAGGAGAGAGAGATCGTATGGTTGAGCACCTCTTGATCGACTCCTGTCACCTCCTCGATCACGCCGGCTAGCTCGGTCTTCGTCCCAAGGGAGTTCCATGTTGAGGAGATGAAGACAACGACGAGGGGAGCGATGAGTTCTTGGAGAGTCCAACCACGAGTGTGCCAACAACTCCTGCGGAAGGTCGAGTGGGGACGACGAGGGTCCTCGTCCGTGTCGACGTCGTGGAGGAATGCGTAGCAGACAGTGGAGAGACTGTACCACGTGTACATGGAATTAATGGCCTCCGAGAGTTCCGCGCTGCTCGTCTTGTCGATGCAACAGGAGTCAAGCCAGAGAAGGTCGAAGCCGTTCGCGAGCGCGAACGCGCAAGAGTCGCGGATCTTGGGCGAGGCTCTCTGAAGGACGGTGTCCATGGGCAGTTCAGGGTTCAGTGCTCGCTCGGTGCGCACGTCGTCCTGAAGCCTGAGGAGATCTTGGTATGACTGTTCTCCATCGGGTGACCATACGTGCGATAGGATGGAGAATCGGAGAGTAGATGGATCATTGACCCAAACGAAGTCCCCGGTCCGTGTATCTAGGAGACGCATCTATGCTCTTGAAGTTAGTCAAGGCGCGAATATTGAGATGGACATGACTCACAACGTAGTGTGGGGGAGCGAAGCAAGTCGGATATGAAGAGTGTGCCTCCTACTCGAGACAGTGATATATAACGGGGTATCACAAGGGGGGATAGCATCATCCACAGCATCCCGACGAACCAATCATCTCTATAGCGACACCGCGGTAAGGACCTAGGGTGCGGAGAGGGTTCGTTTCCGTCCTACGCCATCAGTCGAGCTGTGTGAAGCCACTAGTACTGAAGCGATAATTATTAATATGTGCACAGTTCATCGCCTCGCGTATCAGACTCTGCGCGTAGTATCGAGGCTGTCCTTTAGCACTGCGTTGCAACGGCCTTGACATTCGCGGAGTTTTTGCTGCGTGTAAACTGTCGATCCGAAGGTCAGCATACATAGCCTGAGCAGCGCTGCAGTATGATTCAAGAATCAATATTCAATACAGTACTCAATATTTGGTGTTCAAAGTGCCGGAGATTCCCTCCGCGACGTCGAGGTGGTACGGTGGTGGAAGAGATGTACTCCAAATTGGATAGGACAGCGTACTTGCGGGCGCTCCGCCGCGCGCATGACGCAGGAGGCGCGAACGACGTCGTCCTCACCGTCCTCAACGCCGCAGACGTGATCCTCGGCACTCTGCAGCACCCTCCTTTCTTACACGCCGCGATGAACTGAGCTTGCTACCTCGCACCATGTCCACCTTCGTTTCCCACATAGTCGCCGACCTCTCGGTGAAAACCGTCCCAGCAACCGCGCCGACGCCGAATAGCGAGGGAGTTCAGATCTCTTCTGCACACTCCAAAGAAGCTCTACGCAGCCTTTTCGTCAAGCTTGAACAATCCAGATCCCCCGACGCGTTGCGAGAATGCATAGAGGCGCTGCAGAACCTTGAGTACAACCAGCAGCTCCTCTCTGCCGGGCTAGCGGACGGAGAAGAACACGCGTTGAGACGTGCAATTCTTAGCAAAGTCGCTGTCGAGCTCTATGCACAAGCTTTGACGACGTTCTTGGACGAGGCCAGCGAGGCGGAGAGAGAGTTAGAGTGGTGGAGCGACTTGGGTCGGTCGAGGAGACAAGTAGCCTATTACCTGTTGCAAAGTGAGTTGTCCCTCCTCCGTCTTTACGTTGTGAACTGACAAATATGTCGAATGCTGTAGCCCTTCCGATACGTGTTGCGGCCGTGTCGAAAGTTGTTCTCTCGACGTTGCGGACGCACAACATCCCTGTACGACTTTCCACTTTCAAACCGTCCTCGTTGCGCCGCCTCTTCCCATCAAACAACACCCTTCGCCCGAACACCTTGACCCTCGCGTTGTTCCCTCATCTCCACTATCAGCCCTACAGTATTGCCCTGACATCGCCGGGGTCGACCAAATTATCCATCTCTTCATCACCAACGCAAACAGCCACCTCTGCTTACAGCGCGTTCGTGCATACACTATATGGTGTAGCACGGGTGTGCAGCACGGTCGCGACCCTTCCTGTCGATCTCGCGAGAGGCGAATGCGCGTTCAAGCAAAAGGAGCTGACGCGCATTCGCGATGAGCGCGCCGAAGTGCTAGGCATGCTCGTCGATCTGCGCGACAAGCTGTCTGCAGCCTTGGAGGCTCCGGACAGCAACGAGTCCCTCTTCACGCTCGCGCAGTTCGCGCACTACCTGCAAGCGATTATCAACGGAGAGGAGACAGCTCCTTTTGTCGAAGACGTCTCCCCAGGACGCGTGCTCGAGTCTCTGGCAGTGCTCGCGAGCCTTACGCTACCGTCGCATCGATCGCTGCACAACGCCGATGTGAGGATTGGGAACCTGGCGCGCCCTTCGCGGCTCACTCTGGTGTGGCCTCAACTTGTGCTCCTCCCGCCACTCGTGCTGTATGCGATCCGGTCGGCGTACGCCTCGCGCGCGTCCTTGGAGGAGTTCGTGCAGGACGCTGTGGATACGGCGAAGGGGTTCTGGGAAGACTGGATCCTGGCGCCGTTGCGTGATATTGTGCATACCGTGCGGGCAGGAAGGGACGAGGGCGTTATCGTCACCAAAGAGAGCCTGCGGGCGGACCTGGACGTAAGTTCCGTTCTCGTTCATCTGTTCGCGGGCCGCTGAAGATGCTGTCGCTTCCAGTCTCTGGAAAGGATGACGCTTGCCTTGGCGCAGGAGAAGCTAAACTACGCACCTCCTCAACTTCAGGCGCTCTCTCGACAGGTACAGACGGGGGATCTGACCGCGGTCATGCAGATCTACGAAGAAGACATCAAGAGCCCGCTCAAGTCGGCGGTTCAGGGTACGCTGCTGCGGTCTTTGTTCATCCAAGTGCAGAAGGCGAAGGTCAGTCCAGGTTCTTCGACACGATCCGCGCCGCGGCGTTGACCTATTCCTGGGTATTTAGGTCGACATCAACCAGGCACTGGCCGGGATAGACAAGCTGCTCAAGTCACAGGAGCTGACATTCGCGTTCGTGGGCGTCGCGCCGGCGCTTGCCATCGTCTATGGGTTCGTGGGTTATCTCCGCAACGTATGGTCCGGTGGGAGGGGACGCGGACGCTACGGTGGTAAGGCGAAGCGCAGTAGCGTCTGGCTGACCATGAGGTATGTCTTCCACTCTTCTCTTTCTCTGCGTTCGTTGCGCCGTGATGCTGACTCTCCCTCCTTGCGTGTTCCAGACGACTAGAGCGCCTGCTCGTTGCGCAGCCCGCATCGCACCACCACCGGTCTCACCCTGTGCCTTCAATGCAGAAGACTGTTGTGACTGTCTCGCCGCTCACATCCGGACTCGTGTTGTTGTCGGTCACGCACCTGCGGCAGTATGCGGAGACGACCTTGCCGGCAAACTCCCGCCTGCGCGAGGGTTTCTTGGAGGACGTCGCGGACTTGGAAGACCCCAGCCTTGGTCGGTTGGAGAAGCTGCGCGTTTTGGACAGGATGTGGCGGTCGTGGGGGGAGCCCCTTGGATGGAACCGGATCGCTGCGTGAACGCAACTCTCAAGCCTTGACGTTCATGGACTCGGACAACGACAGGCGGAAGTGCACAACTGTATTATACTGCACTAGACCTCGCATCATAATCTCATCGTCCCGCTCTCGACTGTAGGCTGTCTGGCAGCCCGAGCGCGCGAGCGATTGTGGGATGGTTGATCACATGGGCAGTGACGGTGCGTCTCCTCGTTCCTCTTCTTGCTACTTATCGTTGTTGTATGCGTTAAGGAACGTTATACACCCTGGGCCTCCGCGAGCTGGCACATTTCTACCACTGCATACTTACACGCGACTAGCAGCATAGGCGTCGGCACGCCATGTCTTCTGAATCTTACTCGACGACGATTTAGGCCCGTACCTTCGGAGGCCCAACTCGCGGACGGCGACTGTCCCTGCTCAGCGCAGTCCTCATCCCTTTCCCAGCTGGCCCTCCCACCTCTATTCCCTCCTTCGAGCACGCGGTTAGTTACATGACGTGGAAGCATGTTTGCCAGCGACGCTGACAACTATTCGGACCCGACGCGTCCTTACGTCTCTCCCGTCCTTATAGCTCTATCCGAGGCTCTCGTATCCTTGCTTTTCCCCACCATCTTCCTCGCCATTGCTACTCCTCGAACTCGCTGTTCTCGGTCGGACTTAGGCTTGCTCTTCGACAAGCCGCTCTTATTGCTCGGCCCTTTCGATCCTCACGCTTGTCCGCCCATTCTGTGACTGTACAGGAAGGAAAAGCGATCAGAGAACCACTGAAACGCTATCAGCGACCCTCATGCTTGCTTGCGCCCTCTCCCATGACTCGGACCTCCCTTCGGCCAGCTCGCCCAAAGGTCTCACCTCCAACACGTCCGTTGGAGGAACTAATAGCAATAGCGAGGCTGGCGACGACGACGGCGAGCCAGTCAAGGTCTTCGCACGATAGGCCGGGTATGCCGGGAGACAAGAGAGTCTAAAGAGAACCCACGTCTACTCGACGTCTATCCCGCCAGAGAGACCTATGAGGCTAGGGATGAGAGTCCGAGTCCTGGCCTGAACTCCAGCGTGGTATTCGGCTCCCGAGGCGGACTCCGACGTGTAAGATACCTACGACGCGCACGTCGTCGGAGCGATCACGAGGGTGGTAGGGTGGAAGGGGAGAAAGCTCGTCCTGGAGATCAAGAACAAATGTGCGGTCAATAGCGTGAGATTGGCGAGAATCACATTGAGCGTTTTGAACGGGGTTCATTGCGAGCATTCGATGGGGGCAATGGAAAGGTACTGTACAAATTGTATAACCTTGGCATTTCGTACTCTACCAACCCAAATATGCCCGTGTGTCTTCTCATCGGTTTTTCTCGTATGAGAAAAAGGCGAGGAAAAGGCAGGCTTTCCTTGGCTTTCCCCCGCCTTTTCTCCCATTTGGGACGTGGAAAGGACGCTGTTTCCTCGCCTTTTGCCTACACAGGAAAATTCGACGAATAGGTGTCCTCGTGGCGCTCCTTTTCCTTCACTTTTCCCCGGCAGAGAATCTGGCATTGCCCGCCGTGTGAGTGAGAGATGCTGCAGGCGCCCGATCTCACGTGATTGGCGCGTCACTCGACCGTGGTCTAGACTCCAATCTGAGGCCCTTCTAACCGTAGCCATACCGAGTAAATAGCCAGGGATTCTGACATGGAGTACTCAGATCCACTATTCATGTGCATCCCGCGTAGCGAGCAACCTCGGCACTGACGATACATATATTTCGCGTACCCCGACGGTGGTTGGTAGCCTCGTGTTCCTTGATGGGGGTATTATGTAGCGCTGGCGCTGGCGGGCGGTCACCAGTTCTTGTCGTGTGCCACCGTCGACCACCTGTCCAACAGTCCATCTAACACTCGGCGACTTGGTTGGACTGCAGCCACCACCTCAACAGCGACTTCTCCAACATGTATTACATCGGAACGCGGGGCCCGAGGGCCGTTCTCAATCTCGTCAACGGCGACTTGGACTTGGGAAGGGCGCTGTCTGACGAGTGAGAATATACCGCAGCTGCGAGCGAGGCACTCATCAAGCTCTGCCAGGTGACCCGAGCGTTGTCGGTGTCTTGACACACTTGCGACACATCCCGTTCGGGGCTCGGGCCACCGGGCGCATTCTCCGAGGTGTATGCATTGTGTTGGTCGCATCGAGTGCCCCTTGCTGCTGGGGCTCCAAGACACCGCCCCACTCGGGTGCGGCTGGGGGGAGAGTATTCCTGGATCTGCTCTCGCGCAGTGGGAAGAGTGTGGGGAAGGCTGCTTCGCGCGGTGTTGGCCCTTGCCCCCATCAGCGATTTAGTCCCCGCCTAGTGGTCCTCGCTGGGTCTTCCCCACACTTCTGCTAACCTTGGCTGCCGCTGCGCCCTTCTGGCTTGTTCGCCGTGCGAGAGCCCGAGCCAGCTGACGCAGTAGCGTCTATCACCCAGCGCACGCTATCAAGCCACGATAGAGCTGAAATAGAGCCCCAGGCCACGCTCCCTCGCCTCCAGCTGGCGCAACGCCTCCACCTCCTCCTACGTACTCGCCTCTCGCCCTCCCGACAGCGGCACCTCTCGCATCCTCCTTGGCTCAGTAGGTGAGCATGCTGAGACGACTGCGCCCGCGCTCCGAGGACTGAACGTACCCGTTTGGGATCCACCAGGTTCTCCGGCTGCGCTTAGTCAACCAACATCAGCCTCGTACATCCCCGACGCGCCCCCGACCGGCGACGAGCTTAGGCATACGCAGACCCCCGCTGACGAGTCCAGTACGTCTCCGGTGCCGTCGCGTCCTCGCTTCCGCTCATCTTTGGTCTCCTCCGTTCCTCCGGCTTCACCAACAGCCATATAAAGCCTACCCGCCCGCCCACGCGACCCCCTACCGATTACTTCACTTTGACTCTCCCGGATATTCCTTACGACCTCGCATCCGCGCAAGCAATTCTTCTAGCCGTTTAAGCCAACGCAGACAGAATGCCGGTCCCCACCGAGGTTTCGACGACCCTCAGCTCCCACTCGTATCCAAGCTCCCTTCCGCAAATTGCGACCCAGGATCTCCAGCGCGGATCCCCCACACCGAAGTTCGAAGTCGAGAAGCCACGCGGCCGACGGCGATCCATTTCGCCTATTTCCTCGTCGTCCAGCACGATGCCCTCGTCCTCGAAGACGATGTACTCCCCGCCGCCGCTCACATGGCGCAATGCTTTCCAGGACGCGAAGGCTGGAATCCACTACACCAAGGATACGTTCCCTTCGTCGACGTTCCTGCCCCCGCCTTTCTCGCGCGAGCCTGTCTCTGTCGAGCCGGGCGACCGCGTTGAGATTCTGGAGGAGATCGACGAGTACGCTGTGCGCGTGCGGGTGCTTCGCACGGGGGCAGTAGGCTTGATCCCCATTTGGAACACGGAAGGCGCCCTGGAGAGACTGACTAGGATCAATACAGCATTCAACGAAGCAGTACGTACCTCCCCGGTCGCTATATACACTCTGAACTCCGACTGACCGCTTCCCCTGATGTAAATAGGCCACATGCCCAGTCGAAGCACGCGCAATGCGTCGCTACAGCGAGTCGGCCGCGACGAGCCCGGCGAGCAGCGGGAACAGCGATAGTGGCAGCCCCACCTCTCCCACCGACATCTCCCTCACGCACATCCACGCACGTTGCATCCCGTACGCGACGCGCGTCCGCTTCCCAGACTACTACGGCATGTCGAGCCCGTTCAGCGACGACGACTCGGATGACTCGGATTCCCCCCTTTCTCCGCCCGATCATGCGCATACACACACACACGCCCACGCCCACGAGCGCGGGAGGGCGGCACGCCCGGCCGTGTACGAGGCGCAGCCCCAGACGATCGAGAAGGGCGGCATCGCGGACGTGCAGTCTGCGTCCGCTTCCGAACACTCGCGGTCCGAGTCGGGCGGGAGGAGGAAGTCGGTGAACTTTGCGGCGGAGGAGAAGCCGCAGGTCGTGTTCCGATACCCGTCGGAAGAACTTGTGGGCGCGTTCTTGGGCGACAAGATGGACGGCGTCGACGGGGCCGTTGAGGAGAGCGAGGATGACGACTCGGAGGAGTGGTGGTGGCAGGGGTGGGAGGAGGCGTGTGAGGATGAGGAGCGCGATGCAGCAGGGGAGGCTGCAGAGAGCGGAGGTGCGGGTGATTCGGCCAGGAAGTTGGAGACGGTCGAGGAGGAGGTGTCTCCGTTCATCTTCTTCGAGGACGACGCGTGACCTGTCCTGTTTGCCATCCTCTGTCCTCTTCCTTTCCTTCTAACTATCGAGGCCGCCAGGGTTGCGACTTGGAGGGTGGGAGGGGTGCAGGAAAAGCCTACTGAGGTGCCTTCAAGTGGCATCGCCAGTATATGATATCTCACGCATGGTACGACTCGGACATCGAACGCTTACTCGGTCTCGGTTTGGCTTGTACAATCATGGTTTTCGGAGCTAGTTGTTGTATACTACATGTATCCATACGTATTTATACCCTAATAAATCGCATTACATCGTACGATAACCAGGAGGAACTTCGAATCATGGAAAGTCATCGGCGAGCCTCGCGATGCTCGAGGTACTGGGCCACTCTCTCCTTACCATCGCCAACGGTATGTACGGAGTAGATGGCCCAGCGCGGCCATGCGTTGTCGGGGGTAAGGAACGCTATAGTGCGCACTGAGGGCGCAAGCATGCACGCAAGCGCAGTGGCTTCGTCAAGGAGCTTATTCGTGGCGTACCATTCATGTTGCTCGTCGACAAAGTATCTCGCCCTCCGCGGGATCCGGATGGCGTCCGGGTAGTCCCTGAGGTCTGCGTGGACGTATAGGGAGCGCAGTTGCTTGAGTGCCGCGCATGCGCTACCCAAAGTTTCCTAAAAAAAGACATAGATCCATTAGTCCAACTGGACGCTTCCGAAAGAGAGAGGAGAGGCAGACCAATTTCCAAGAAGGTTCAGCGGACGTGTCCTCTGGACGAGCTCGATGAACCTCCAGCTCAGTGAGAGAAGGAAATGCGGAGGTGATGAACTGCAGCAGGGCATCCTCGTCTGCGTCGACAAGGTACTCTACATGCAAACACGCCAGATGGCCCGCGACATCGCTGCATGCTCGAAGCACGCGTAGCATGGTGGACGACGGCAGAGGCGGCGCTTTACGCAGACGTTGCCAGGCAGACATCGACATCTGCCCGTTCTTCCGGTAGTTGTCGTAGGACTGGGTTGGCCAGCTGTGCAGTGAGAGGCTCCGGATGGACGGCGGAAGATGGGAGAAGATGTAGTCGTCGGGACTTGGGTGCGAGAGGGTGAGATGCTCCAAGACGGGCCATGGAAAGGGAGCTGCGTGCCCCACGGGCCACAGAATACCGCGGTGCGTGAGCTCGAGGTTGAGAGCTCGGAGGTTGGGCATATTGACGAAAGAAAGAGCTATGAATGGCGAGGAAGGGGTGTCACTCTGGTGTTCGCCTTGGATGGTGAGTTCGCGGAGGAGAGGCCAGTGCGTCTCGATAAGAGTGTCGAAGGGGGCGTAGATACTAGGAAGGCGGAGTGTCGAGAGAGATGGAGCAAGTCTGCGTAGGATCGTTGAGAGCGCTTGACTGGCGAAATCTGCCGGATAGCCGGGAGGGACCCCAGCCATGCCGACCTCATACACGAACGATGTGAGGGGAGCAAGTCCTTCGTCACTGGCCTGAGTAGGAAGGGGCTGCGTATCTGCGACGTGGACATCATCAGAGCCTGGCCAGAAGATGACATGATTGACCATCTTGAACTTGCGCAGGTGTGGGATGGAGAGGATGCCCTCGAGCGCAGCCAACGAAATGTCGGAGACATTGTCCCGTCCAGTGTACAAGCAGATGGACTGCAAGCTTTGCATGTTGCGCAGTATGGAATGTGTGAGTAAGCCGTCGTACATGATCCCTAGCTCAGGGTTGGGCGTGTATTCGATAGGGCCCTTAGGATATGTTATGGGTCCCCAGCTCCCAACCAGCAGGAGTTCTTTGTGTGCGCATGCATTTCTCAGACGCAAATATCTGCGAATTACAGTCAGCACGTATGTCGACGACGTTACAGCAGCCTGAGCGCCACAAGCTCGTCTCGTACCTGATGTGTGGCCACACACATGAAGGCGGTAAACGCTCCAGGGTGTCCAGGGTGATGGCATAATACAGCCCAAGGGAGCATTCTCTGAAGATGTATGGTTTGCAGAGACCGTGCATGTGAGTGCAGGTACGGGACAGTGCATCCAGGTCGTGCATCTTGGGGGTGCCAACCATCTCAATGATGATCAGAAGCACGTCGTTGCTCAGCCGGAGGAGGCTATATATACCAACGCTTGAGCTACCCGCACTAAGGCACATACACAGCTACTTACGGAGGAAGCTGCGCTCCAGGATGATCTTTGCTGAGCAGCGAAACCTCGCCGGCTTTCGACGAGGTGAAGGCTGCCCCGCTGGCATCGACTCGATCCGGGCTGCAGTGTGCATCATTTGACGTGTGCATGGAATTCAACGATCGGTTATACAGCTGCGTATGCGACCAGCAGTGAGAGCAGTCTAATTAATCCGATGAGTGAGGCTCGAGGAGAACGAGAATGACGGTAGCCTTATCGGATGAACTCCAAGTTAAAGTAGGCGCCTATGCGATGAACGATCGAGATCTGGGATATACCGGACGCCGAACGGTCACAAGGACTTGGCACTAGGTTTATATTATATACTAACATGCGCGGACAGGACTACTACCTTCGATGGCTTAGAAAGTAGCAAGGACAGCATGCACGTACTACGCGAGCGGGGTGAAGGAATTGATCTCTGCTGTGAACATAGTCGAGGAGCTATATCGCGGGTAGGAGCGGAACAGGCGAAAAAGCCCGGGAGGATATTGTGCAGGACCTCCAACAGCGTCACCCCACAAAGATCTTGGAGGCCAGAATCCTGGCATTCTGAGAGGACGTGCATTTTGTTCTTGAGTGACACTCAGAGAGCGTCAGTTGGGGTCGAGTCCTAAGATGACCGTCATGAGCCATGGGCACATCGTGTGCACAGTTGTGCGCCATAGCATCAAGGATTTGGTTTCGAAGTGCTGTAGCAGCAGAGAGAGCAGGGAAGAGAGTGGAAGGAGGTACGCATTGCAGGACAAGACAATACCTGAGATTCCGCCGCTGGGCTATTGCCGGATTTGTCGGGCCGAGCGGGCCGAAAGGGGCGGGATGCAAGGCGCCTATCTAATCAGAGAGGAGATTGAGCTGTGATCGACGTGTCGAAAGGAGCGTATCCTCGTACTGCCACCTCATCCCGACCTCATCTTGCTGCCAGTACTGCTTGCCTCTGTCCGTCTAATTCCTCTAGAGCCTCTCCTTCACTTGTATTCACCCGCCAAACTCGGGCCGCAATCACACCAACTGGTTTCTTTCTCCTTGCTCTCTCCATCCACCACACCCATCCCTGTTCAATCCAGCATGTCCAACATTCGCTACTCCGTCGTCGTCCCGGCATTCAGAGAAAATGGCAACCTGCGCCCGCTCGTGACGCGTATCTTTGGCGCACTCTCCCAGGTTAACTCCCCCGTCCCCGCGCAAGAGGTCGAGGTCATTGTCGTTGACGACAACTCGCGCGACGGCTCCGTCGAGACGGTCGAGCAGCTCCGGCGCGAAGGCTACAACGTCCGCATCATTGTCCGGACAACTGAACGCGGTCTCAGCAGCGCCGTTGTGCGCGGCTTCAGGGAAGCGCAGGGCGACAACATGTTGTGTATGGACGCAGATCTGCAGGTACGCCTCCGTCACACATCCCTGCCACGAACCCAGCGCTCAAGCTCGACCGCGTTGTAGCACCCTCCAGAGTATGTTCCCGCTATGCTCGCATCGATGTCCCCGACCAAGCAGTTCGCGCTTGGGACGCGCTATGCAAAGGGTGTCGAGATTGACGAAGGCTGGCCGCTGTATCGTCGCGTCATTTCCTCGGGCGCGCGCATGCTCGCGCTCCCTCTCACATCAGCAAGCGACCCCATGTCTGGTTTCTTCGGCATCCGTAAGGAGACTGTGAGTAGCCAACGCCATGGTCTGAAGCGCATACACTCACTGTTGTTACCCGTGGCCCGTGTTCGTGACCCACCGTCGCGCTGCTCGCCTCTTCTCCGCTTTCCATGGCTTCAGTTCCTCAAGGCACGCAACCTGAACTCACAAGGGTTTAAAATCGCGCTCGACCTCCTGGTCAAGTGTCAAATTCCCAACGACGCGATCGCCGAGGTGCCGTTTTCGTTTGGCGTCCGCACCGAGGGCGAGTCAAAGCTCTCAGGCAAGGTCATCCTGCGCTACCTCGAGCAGCTCGCGGAGCTGTACTGGTACCGCTTCAGTGCCATCATCGTCTTCCTCGTCATCCTGTTCTTCATCCTGTTTGTCCTCATGGCCCGTGCGCTCTTGAGCTCCTATGGCGGGCTCGACAGCAAGGCGCAGAGCAAATACTGAGTTTTGACTGTTGTGGTTGTATCTCGTGGACGCTGTTTGTACGGATACGTATAACCTTATTATGTTCGAATACCCCTCTCGTTTCTCGATGCGCATCATGTTCTTCAGACCAGGAGTCTCTCTCTATTGATGTGCGAAAGGTGCTCGAGTATCCCAAGGAACGCTAGCGGGCACATTAGTCCTCGACTGCACTGTGGAGACAATATATTTTGAGTAGCTCTCGGCATTGTTTTACTGTCTTTGATTACGATGGAGATAGAGCTTGTTTGAAAGCTCGAATATGTCCGAGTCCCGACTCCCCCGCACATAGGAGGATCGGTCACGTGCACACAAGAAGCCCATTGTGGCGGCGGCGAACGCGACCCTGCGTCCCTCGACCTGAAGCTTGCTCTGTGCTTCGTCCCGAAACTCCTCGCGATCTAGTCAACGTCGGTGGCCACAATGTCTAACGACGCCCCTTCTGCGGAGGACAAGAGCAAGTATGATGCCGCGAAGAAGGAGCTGCTGCAGGCACTCGCGAAGAAGCGTAATCTAGACAAGCAACTCGTCCGTCTGCTCATGCGTTCCAGAGGCATCTGTTGTCTGAATATCTTTCGCGCCCATAGGCCCAGCTGGAAGTCCAAATATACAACCTGGAGACATCATACTTGACGGAAACCGCGGCGCACAGCGGAGGGAATATCATCCACGGCTTTGATGGCTATCTCAAGAACCAACCGGGTGGAAGGAGGAAGTACGAGATCAATGAGAACGATCGTATCTTCTCGAACAGCAGCCAGACTTATAAGAAGGTGCGTGCTCTAGATTCAGTACGCGCCCCTCGCTAGAAGCGTGTACCTCGATAGGCGTTGGAGCTGTCGGGTGAAGGAGAGGAGTCAACAGCAACAGGGGAGGACCAGTCCAGGATGTCGACCCCAGGAATCACCACCGTCATCGTTCCACCAGCTCCCCGGACAGAGGTCCTCACGGCCGCGCAGCAGAAGAAGAACCGGGACAGGGAGTATCAGAGGAAGAAGAGAGCGGAGAAGCGGAGGAGTACTGCGACACCCGCCTCCGACGACGAGAGCGTGTCCGGCAGGAAACCAAGCAAGAGGGCGCGTCTTGCGGATGATGACTAGGTGCGTGAACTATCAGAAGGCGCGTCGGCGTACTCATTCTTCGAACCAGATTGCTCTCGCTCTGTTGTGTACCACTTCACTATTAATCGCTATCGCTGTGTATCATACTGTAACATATACCCGTACGTATACTATACATCTAGTGTTGTCAGGAACTTCTTCACTGCTGCCTCGTCCATGCCCCCGCCGTCCGGGTCAACCGCCTCAATGCACCGTGCAATGGCGATGACTTGCCTTGGGTCTTTCGTACTAACCCACACTCGTCCGTTCATTCCAATAGCAGATTCCAAGGGGAAACGTGAACCCAATAGGGGGAACAAGAAGTGTTGTGGGTCCAAAAGTCTGTTGTGGCCGTCAACACACTGCGCAGGGATGACTAGACTGAGATATACGCACAGACGACACATCTTGAGACTGCATTGCACCAAAAAGCCTCCCTTTAACTCGCCAAACCCTTCTGATTTGCGCGTTTGCGCATCGAAACACTCCAGTTCCGGCTCCATGTCCTTGTGTGCCAGGGAGACGCGAGCATAAAGCAACGATCCGACCTGAACACAGTCATCAGCTGCTTGCCCCTGCATTGTGATGGTCATGGATACGTACCTTCAGATTCGGTCTATTCCGTTTTGTTGCTCCCTCGAACGCCAGTCCGTCCAATGTAGCCATATGCGCGGAACCGATGTCTACCCTCCAGTTTTCACCGCTCCGACTAACGACCACGCCCACCACGGATTCCTGTGGCGCAGGAGAGTACTGCCTTGTTCATGATGAGCGACAGTGGAAAGGCCGAATATAAATATTGCGATACTCACCCGACGTGAATTTCCCTCTATCCACCATCTGCTCCGGTTTGCGGAATGTTGTACTTCACCTGCACGCGTCGAGACGATCGCCGACGTTCCGCCTACGGATGTTTGCTGCAGGAGACCGGGTCCAAGTTTGAGGTTAACATGTTGAGCAGGGACGTTCTCTCCAGGAAGTACGGAGGTCATGGTGGTCAAGCGCGAAGTTGGGCAGAGTGGCGGCCAGAGTGGCGGCGCGAGCGCGCTCCGCTCCTTCATTCTCGACCATCACCTCCACTCGACTCAGATACACCTCCCATGGACCCTCCAACAAGCCATGTTGTACATACAAGACTGACTGCGGAATTTCCTGAACTCGCGCATCTATCGTACGCCAAAATGACCTTTCTGGACTATGGCATCGGTTCACTCGATGTCTGCTCAGGCGAGAGGACCTGGAGGACCTCCTTGCTGAACCGCAATATTTCCAAGCCATCTTCCACACACTACCCCAAGTGAAGCTGTTATATCAAGGGCAAGCGGAGCTTGGCTCTGCTAACGAATCCATCGCAAGTATGTAATGTCCATGCTGAACCGAAGACGTTGTATCGACTGTGCCAGAGAACAACCTTGCGCTCCAGGATAATCTGTACAAGCTTCGGAGCGAAACGCAGGAAGCGTTTGACCGAGCTAAACAATTAGAGGCGCGGTGGAAGGAGATTGAGAAAGAACAGCGGGAGGTCTACCAGGTGAGCACTCCGGTCCTAGACCCGATAGCTCAATGTGACACACCTCTCTTCATGCAGCGCTTCGACCCACAATTCTTGCTCATGCGACTCAGGCACGCTACGACAGCCCAGGACGATTTGTCCGAGGCGCGTGCAAATGCCTTCGCACAAGGCTCCGCGTCAGACCCCGACGCCGGTGCCTTGACCGGGAAAGACATCGACGACTTCGTGAAGGAGTTCCGGGAGCTGAGGAAGACATACCACAAACGCGTGATGTGGGGAGACAGATGGACTGCCGGGGAAGTTGCTTGGCGCGACGATTAATATTGAGCCACGAAGCACCGAAGCTGCTTCCCGCAAGCTGGTCGCGCGTATCGTACTTTCTATATGTGTTCTTGTGTTGGATTGGATTGCTCATTCCTCTATTGTAGCATAGCTATGTATCGTTTGTTCCCCGCAAGGATGCGCATACGGTCAATTCAGATACCCCACTCGTTCGACCTCTTCCTCCTTGTCTATCTCATTCGGCAAACCGATAGCGTGGGGACTTTGTTGGTAAACTGCAAGTCATCGCGGTGCGTTTACATCGTAAGAGTATATGGCCCAATACACCGGCGGAGGCTCGAAGGGGATATCCTCGGGCTATCACGAGTGACACGCACCTCCTGACCGCCTTCGGCAGAGCTCTGCAACAACTTCGCTCTCGAGTGCAAGCCTGCTCGACGTGCCTGTTTTTCCGCATCTCCCTCGAGGGCGATCCGACCATCGATGTTTGCATTGTGGAGGTGTCTAAGCCCGAGTCGTGCCTGAGTGAACGACTATCTTGTGGCAGTCGCGCGGTTCACGAGGTACCATGACGGCTGTCCAGGCCACGCTTGCATTCATTTCGGACGATGGTCAAGGTATAAAAGCTCGGTGAAAGCAGCCTGGCCTGCAACGAAGCTCGCGCTGTCGAATTGGATCGCCATGAGGACCTTTGCTTCTCTCCTTGCTGCAGCTGCTCTCGCCACTTCTGCGCTCGCGCACAGTATTTTCCAGGTATGTCTGGCCTCCAGTCTGTGGAGTGGTTTATCCGCGTATTCGCGGAGTGTAGCCGGGTGCACGAAGTGCTGATGAAGTTCGCCCGTCTACTGTAGGAGGTGTACGTGAATGGCGTTGATCAAGGTCATCTCACGAGCATCCGGGTGCCCGATTACGATGGGGTACGTTGCAACTTGTATTGCACTCTAGTATGCCAACGGTTGTGACGCTCAATACAGCCAATTATGGACGTGACGTCGAACGACCTCATCTGCAACGGCGGCATTAACCCATACCACCAACCAATATCGACTACTGTTATCAATGTGCCCGCCGGCTCTCAGGTAACTGCCGAGTGGCACCACAGTAGGTCAAAACCGATCGGAGTCTCAGTACCCGTGCTGACCAAGAGCAGCCCTCAGCGGGGCCGACCCAAGTGACAGCGCAGATCCTATCGACCCAAGCCACAAAGGTGAGTGTGTTCCCGAACTATTCCGCGAAATGATTCCTGAAGAAGGCCTTGGCAGGACCTGTGATGGCCTACCTGTCGGTGTCTCTTCGCTCGAACTGAGAGCCAGTCCGCTGACAAGACATGTAGCGCGAAGGTCGACAACGCGACCAGTCTGAGCGTCACCGGCCTGAAGTGGTTCAAGATCTGGGAAGATGGCATGGATAGCAGCCAGAAGTGGGGTGTCGACCGCCTGATCGCCAACAAGGGCAAGGTCTCCTTCACAATCCCCAACTGCATCGCGGCCGGCCAATATCTCCTTCGTGTTGAGCTTATCGGTACGTCGAACAACAATCCGGGCTACTGTTCAGCCGAATATTCACTCGCATCGCCTTCTAGCTCTTCACGGTGCTTCGAGCTACCCTGGTGCCCAGTTCTACGCGAGTATCGCTATTGCAGCCGAGAAGCCACAATCGTGCTCACATGCCTTCGGATGCACTTGCAGATGGAGTGTGCTCAGCTTCAGATCACTGGTGGTGGAAGCACGCAGCCCGCGACCGTCAGCTTCCCTGGCGCGTACGCTGGTTCCGACCCCGGCATCAAGATCAACATCTACCAGACCCTGAAATCGTACACCATCCCCGGTATGCCCCTCAACAACAACCTACTGAAGTGACGTATGTATGCTCATTTGGGTGGCTTTCGGCACACAGGACCCTCCGTCTTCTCATGCGACGGCAGTTCAGCCCCCGCTCCGACAACGACTCCTGCTGCCCCCACAAGCGTGCCTACGACCTCAGTACCTCCCGCGACTACCAGTTCTCCTGCAGGTTCCGTTGCGCATTACGGCCAGTGCGGTGGCTTGACGTAAGGCCTGGTTCATCCTTCTATATTGCGACTTCGACTCATCCTGGCGTACGCTTCTAGGTACTCCGGTCCGACTGCGTGCGAGGCGCCCTACAGCTGCGTCAAGTCGAGTGACTACGTAAGTTTCGTTCCTCGTTCCTGTGACGATTCGACGCTTGACATCGTTCTGCATTTTCAGTACAGCCAGTGTCTGTGAGAATGCAGCTACATGATATTTGCACGGGTGTCAGGTCACTGCGCGGAGAGTTACGTTGTCATCACATGTTGTTAATACGCCGCACTACAATCAACGTTCGTTTCGCTGCTCTTATCCAGCACTGGGGCGTATGCAGACTGCTGAGGGATATCGTCACAAGACAGGTCCAAGCCCTTCGCAGCCCGACGCATCAACCTCGCTTGAGGCCTTCATAACCACAAGGTCCTTCCTATACCCTACCGGACATAATTCGAGATACACTGCACAACGTCCTCGGCCACAGAAGCACTGTTCTGTCTTCCTGTGAGAGTCCACCACCCCCAAGGAGGAACTCTCGTAAACTTCGGCTCATCACCTGACAGCACCGGCATGCATCCTCCTCCGAAGACGACGGAACGCCGCTCCCGTCCCGTCCACCAGCCTTCGCTCCCTGCGTGCTGGCAGGGACACCACGTAGAATGGATTGACAGTGCACACGAGTCTGGGCGAGTATAAAACGTACCGCTGTGCTGGCATTTGAAAGCGTCGACAGACAGCCAGCACCAGCAGAATGAAGGCGTCGTTCTCCGCACTCGCTTCTCTCGTCCTCGCCGCCGGTTCAGTGTCCGCCAGGACCGTGTTCTCGGTACGTGCGCCGTGGATCGACAGCTCGAGATGCTCCTCTTAACATCCGCATATAGGCTGTACAAGTCGACGGTGTCGAGCTTGGTCACGGCGTCGCCGTCCGGGTGCCTACCTCTAACGCTGTGAGCAATTTGTGCAAACATGACCAGGAAGGCCTGTCGCTCACTGTGTCAATACGCGACATAGCCCATCACGGACATCACCTCGAACGACCTCATCTGCAACACGAACTTCATTCAGCCCGTGTCCGACGTTGTGGCATCCGTCCCCGCGGGAGGTGTTGTCGCCGCCGAGTTCCACCACACGTCCGCTGGCTACGTCGGTCCTGACCCGGCTGATCCGCTCGACCCTACGAACAAGGGTGAGTCCGATCCCAACCATCGAGTCTGTACACCAATTGAGCAGCTATGGTTCAATAGGTCCTGTCTTGGCTTACCTGTACGTCGAAATGGTGCATATACCAAGCTTTCCCATTGCCTAACACGCAGTTGCTCGCAGCGCCGAGGTCCCCGATGCCACTCAAGACGAGGTGACCGGCCTGAAGTGGTTCAAGGTCTGTCCGGCCCCTTGAGCACACTACATAAGACTGACAGTACAGTGACCTCCCACAGATCTTTGAGCAAGGCCTGAACCCGGACACGCACCAGTGGGCCTCTGACCTGCTCTTCCTCAACGACGGCTACGTCAACATCACGATCCCATCCTGCCTCAAGGCCAGCCAGTACCTTCTCCGCGTGGAGAGCATCTGTGAGTCCCCTGTCACCTTCAACATCATGATAAACTAACACCATCCTCACCTCCATCGTAGCCCTCTCCTCTGCCAGTCAGTACCCCGGCGCGCAGTTCTTCGTGAGCACAGACCATTCTCATAGCTTGATGCATTCCAGCTAATAGACGGCCCCTTAGATGAGCTGTGCTCAACTCGAGGTCACCGGTGGCGGTGGCGCGAGCCCAGAGACCGTCAGCTTCCCTGGAGCGTACACTTGTGAGTGCATCCTGGCCACAACCCGACTCGCGTGTCTAACTGCTGTCTATAGCGACTGATCCTGGTGTTGTGACCAACATCTACGGAGAAAGCACCTACACGCCTCCTGGTGAGTTGCGCCATATCGACGGCTGAGAATGATATGCTCACCTTGATACGCATCCAGGACCCGCAGTGTTCGAGTGTTAGGCGGGATCATTGGCTCCGGTCATAGGGTTGAAAACGGGTGTAATTGCGATGTGATTCGTCTTGAAGTCGCTGTTGATCTAGAATACAAGGTGCCCTTGCAACCTGAAAGACGCACCACAGTGGGCAAAAACGAAACAGCGACGTGCATGGGCTTACAATGGAGAGCCTAGAATCAGCTTAGTCTGAAGAATATGATGCACCAAGAAAGTTGAGAGGGGTATTCGAGCACATCAAGATTATGCGTATCTGCACAAACAGCGGAGTCCGCGACACTTCGCGGAGGTACCAACTTGGACTAGCGGTCCTTGAGATACTCAAGCACCTTTTGGACATTGGAGTCGCCCCCACTCTCAACAGTCCGCTTAGCCAACTGTTCTGTAGTAACTTGTTAGTTCACGAGAATCCCAATTTTTGAGCGCATACGCGACATACCACTATCCGACCCTGTCCGTGCTATAGCGAAGTATGCCGGCGCCCATCCATGGAGCGTAAGAGGGACGCTGTTTCGCGTCGCGGGATTCCATCCCAGAGCTTCCGCGAGGTCTTGATCAATGTACAAAGTCTCCTGGTCTAGTACCACTTTGAACTCCTTCGGAGTAGCAAGACCCGGGTGTGCAGCGTTGGATTGACATCTGCGAACGACTCCGCCGAGGGAGGAGAGCCGTGGTAGGCGGGGGAGACTGCGAGACAACAGCAGCATTGTGACTGCTTTCAAATGTATGAGAGCAACTCTGGTGTTGCGTCGACCGTGTCAGAAGCCAAGACCCTGACTCTGAGATGGCGGTAAGGATGATACATACATGTACAGGCCGATGTGCTGGCGGTTTGAACTCCGACAACGCGAGCGGACAAACGACGCAAAACAACCGACGCACACAATCCAAGCCTGAACTGTTCACCGTAAGCTTCCGCCAGGCTTCCAGTGCCACCCACCATGGCCTCGCAAGCTGCTCGACTTGCCCGTATATTCTCGCCCGAGTATGTGCGCCGCATCAATGCTCAGATGGTGTACCCCGCGCAGTCCCAGGTCGTGAAGCCCAATGAACTCGAGTCTGCACTGGCTCGGCCTCTGAATGTGGCAAAATACGAACCTGACCGTCCTGCGGAATACCTGGCAGCGACTCTGTCGTTTGGGCTCATCAAAGGTGATCATTAATCTGATATGCACCTGAGGTTGTTGGAGCTCATATCAAATCAACGTTTGCGGAAAGGTCACCCCTTCCTGGACGGGAATAAGCGGACTGGTGAGTTGCTGACGTTGCGCTGCGCTCGCGGCTCGCGATATACGAGGGGCATTCTGATGCCCGAGAACAGCATTCTTCCTGGGCAACGAGTACATGCGTGCTCATGGTCACCCTGGCGGGCTGCTGGAGGGATGTCAGAGCTACGAAGACTTGGTGCGCGTGGCGGATCGGCACATCAACGCTGCTGCTGGACAGTTGGACGTCGATGGCCTTCGCGGCAGTTCCGCGCCTGATGGCACAGTTCCCTGAACAGTCCTCTCCACAAATGTATCGAAGGTGTACGAGTACGATAGAGATCACAGCAGAATCCAGCTCAAACACACGTGCTGTGTACGACAACGCAATATCCGGCAACTTCGACATTATAAGTATGCTACCGTAGAGTCTCTAGTCCTCGCGATTGTCCCTGTCCCTGAATACGAAAGGCGAAATACAACCCGAAGCCAACTTGAGTCCGAATCAGAGTCTCAATGAGTACACAGTATCTGTCCGTGATGAAGTCCATGATCGTCCATGATTTTGGGAGGTCCATTGAGCAATAGGAGTTAATGCGCTCCTACGCACCCTTCGAAGTTGCGTTATACACGACCGGAACAGCGGCGAGGCTGATCTTCCTTCCAATCGGACCCTACCATAGAAAGCATGTCAGCGCACCGCACAACGTCCACACACCCATGTTGCCAACGCACCGTAGGGTCGCAGCCGTCCCACTCCTCCAGAACTGCGAGCTGGAACGTCTTGTCGCTCACCGCCTGGCCCGCGCCCCACCCGCCCTGGGGCCTGGAGAAGTCGGGCATGGTGAGCGAGGGCGGGGCGGGGTTCTTCGGGTACGGCACTGCGGGGTAGTTCTCGGCGTCGAATCGCCCGAAGAAGTACCCGCCCATAAACACGTCCGAGGGCGCGGCGGACGTCGGCACATCCGTGATGAGGTACACAGAATATGCGTACGACGACGTGCAGTAATCCCCGCGGATCTCGTAGGAGAAGTTGAAGGACGCCCCCGGGGAGATCTGCGTCCCGGGCTGCGGGAGGAGGATTTCGCCCATGCCCGCGAGTGCGGGGAGGACAAGGGAGGTGGCGGCGAGGAAGGAGGTGAAGAACTTCATGGTGGGGAACTTTGGCGGTGTTAAGGAGTGCGGCGGGATGTGTGGAGTACGGGAGGGCGCGCCGCAGGGGCTTTTGTGGCGGAAGGAGTGTGGGGGAAGAACGTTCGAGTCAGTCTTTGGCCGAGAATCATGCTCAGGTCAACGTCTCGGTCTTTATAGGACAGCCCCGAAGCACGCACATGGGGGAAATGCCGATGTATTGCGACGAATGTGAGAATATCAGCCTTCCGGATCGCAAGCCCACACGCGCGCTGTGTCAGAGGTGATGAACGAGATGGTAGCCTGGATCACCAGCGACCTGCCGCTCGGACGTTGAGGTTGAGCCTTGTGTTACGTCGCATGTATGCCGTTCATGAAACTTTGAGCACTCCCCGAACGGAGATTAGACTGTCCGCGACGCGGTGTCGCGCAATGTCGGACATTTGAACTACTCAACCCCGGGATACACCCGCCCCCAAAGCAGCAGATGCGCCGTCTGAAGCGGTGCGAACGGCGTGTGACGGGACATGCACGTAAGCTACGTTGGACATGGACTTGTCTTGACATGCCGGCACTCGCATATGGCAACTGTATGGGTTCGAAGCTGCATCAAACCAGGCGACCTGAGGGTGCGAGGCGCCACGTACCACTTGCTGGGAGGTGAGCTTGTCATTTTGACTGCCTTCTGCCTTCTCCGGTCTTCGGTGCTCCCACGGAGGGATCTTCTAGCCCGAACCTAGACCACGATCACGAGGACGTACCTTCAGAAGAATGCATGTAGACAAGTTCCGAGGAGGACAGTGATGTGCGCGAAGTCCGTATGCGATGCGAAAGCTAAATGGTACATTGCGAGAACGACAACCCAGATGCCAGGAAAGGAATACTACGTGAAATAGTTGAGCGGGTTCTTCTTCTTGCTCTGCACTGTATTCGGGCATCAGATACGGACTGCTGGATCAGAGAGACGGTAGGACCTACCTTCGGCAATACCGCTCAAGAAATGTTCATGGCTGAGCTTAGTTGCACCCTCACGCAGCGCAATCATACCCGCCTCCACACAGACGGCCTTCAGCTGTGCACCGTTGAACTCGTCTGTACTCCGTGCAAGTTCCTCGTAGTTGACGTCAGACGCAACGGCCATCTTCCGCGAGTGGATCTCCAGAATGCGTGCACGAGCGGTCTCGTTCGGAAGAGGGAACTCGATCTTCCTGTCGAGACGACCGGAACGAAGCAAGGCCGGGTCAAGAATGTCGATACGGTTCGTTGCAGCGATAACCTATAAACAGACCTCAACACCGAAGATCATGTGGAGACGCCGCATTGACGCACCTTAATGCGTTCATCGCTACTGAAACCGTCGAGCTGGTTGAGAAGTTCGAGCATAGTGCGCTGCACTTCACGGTCACCGCTCTTCTCGGAGTCGAAACGCTTCGTGCCGATGGCGTCCAGCTCATCAATGAAGATAATGGCAGGGGCCTTCTCTTTTGCGAGCTCAAACGCGTCACGAACAAGCTTAGCACCATCACCGATGAACATCTGAACTAATGAGGGGCCAGCAAGCTTGAGATAGCATGCGTTGGTTTGTGCAGCACATGCACGAGCCATGAGTGTCTTGCCAGTTCCTAGCACCGAATTCAACACTTGTTCCACATTCGAAGCGTGGTGAGTGCTCACCTGGAGGACCGTACATCAAGCAACCCTTCGGAGGCTTGATTCCGAGGGTCTTGAACTTGTCGGCCTGCTCCATTGGCAAGACAATGGCCTCCACCAGCTCCTCGATCTGCTTCTCCAGGCCACCAATATCGGTGTACGTCTCCGTTGGACGTTCGTCAACCTCCATTGCCTTGACACGGGAGTCGAACTCTGCGGGTAGGGTATCGAGCACGAGGTAGGAGTCCTTGTTAACACCAACGAGATCGCCGGGCTTGAGCTTCTCGGCGGGGACAAGACCAATGAGAGGAAGGAAGACGGTTTGTCGTGTGGAAGTCTTGATGACCGCGCACTTGCCCTTCCGCATCGAGTCCAAGTCACGGTTGGCGCCATCCTCTTCAATTTCCGGGTCGACATCCAGAATCTATTGACCATGATGAGCCTCTTGGGGATGCACTGGTGGCGAACGAACGCACCTCGACAACGTTCCCGACCAGATATGGCAGAACCTTGTTCTGCTTGATTTTCTCGCCGTTCTCCCGAATCTTCTCCTTCATGACATTCTGCTCATGCTGGAGACGGAGGGTCTCGGAGCGCATGACCTACGGACCACCGTGGATTTAATCACCCCCGCTCGTGAACCATAAGTCAACCCGTCGTACCTTCAAATCATTGTCAATGAGCCGTATCCTCGTCAAGATTTCGTCGGTGGAAAGGTTCATGATCTCCTCCGGGATGTCCTCCCAAGTCTCCTCCGCGGGCTTCTCTGGTGTGGTGTCCATTTCGACATCTTGAGCAGCAGGGGCAGAGGAGGAGGAAGCGGCGTTATCCGCCGGCTTGTTCGCGTTGTTGTCGGGAGGATTGGGGGGTTGTGTGGAGGACATGGTGGGCGTGGCGAGAGAGATGAGTTCGGAGTTGGCGCGTCGCTCGCTCAGCTGCTTCAGCTTGCGCGTACGCGTCGCCGTGACCGAAGTCACGCGTTCTAGTCACGCATATGTCATCGCATTAAGCGCTTCGTGGAGGCGCTCTGCGATGCCCGCGAGGACACAACTGTCACACCGGGGGCATTTTGACGTGTATCTAGTAGATATATTATAGAAATACGTTAGTTATTGGCCAAATGTATCCACCTCATGACAAGCGGATATACAGCGGTCATATTGGTAATAATTCTGGCATATATCTAACAGAAGAACAGCATTTTCTACAGCAACATATCCACCGGAAAAAAATGTACAAGGTACAGCATGTCTCATGAGGAAATAGGCCAGACATAGGCATTATGTGACTAGCATATGTCTCGCATGTGTTCCCAAGAAAATTGAGAGATAAACGCTGTCACTATTCCAAAAAGGAATGGTGTATGATCAGGATGTATCTGCACGTAACTTGCCAATCATATTGCAAAATACAATTTGATCATGTTCAGCATGTAACTGGCATGTGCCCGCAAAATATAATGTGGATAAACATTGAAAATATGAAAAATGTGTCCAATGTATGTCCACCATATGTTGTGCAGGATTATGCTGGACAGACTTCAACCATATGTTAGACACTTTGGAAATATATCCAGTGTTTGACTGCAATATGTCTAACATAAGAAACTACTACTACTACTACCACCTACTACTACTTCTACTGCTACCACCAACTACCACCACCAACTACCACCAATGCTGTGAAGTAACTACTACCAACAACTTGATGTGATACTACCACCAATAAAGTGCCACCATGCTACTACTATACCACTTAAGATGTGCCACTCCATCTCCACCATAGGGTGACAGAGTTAGCACTGCATGGGCACAGAGTGAGCTGG
>NW_027137915.1:1750758-1802941 GCF_003813185.1 Lentinus tigrinus ALCF2SS1-7
CACAGTGTTAGCTGGGTCAGCTGGCAGGCGATGTCCCCGCACGTACACAGGGTTAGCTGGGTTATCTGGGTTAGCTTCCCAGCAAAGTCCCCGCACATACATAGAGTTAGCTCCTTGATAAGCAATTGGATACTCCAGGGGAGAGAGAGAATCCGGAGCGCCTGGCATCGGGGATCTCCGGGTGATCCAGACATTGGCGCCTGCAGGGCCGCATACCGACCAATTGACATTCCGAAAGCCACGATAAGTATCAAATACTTACCTGATTCGGGGTCCGGGCTCCAACCTATTTACGACCGAAATTCACCATATTGCTAGTCGTGTGGGTTCAGTCAGTTTTGCGATTCTATCGAACTTACCACTCTTCCCTGACTCACGCGTACTACCATCGCCTTGAAATTTAAAACAAGAATTGTGGGTAATACACTTATGTTATTTCTGACCATTTGCGATTCCTCGACCCAGACAATGTTCCATTGCTGGGATCTAACCAGGAGAAGGAACCGACTATCATTGCCCTCTCGAGCACACCTCCCCATGCGTCTCGCAGCCTCCGAGTCTGCTATACCTGGGGTGAAGACGATTGTATGCGAGCGTCTGAGCGGGCGCTCTCTATCGGGGATCGCCGGCGGAGAGAGAGAGCCGGAGGACGTACTTGCTGGGGTTTACATGCTCCTGTACATCTTGGAGCCTGTTAGTACTGGTTATCACGCCTGACAGGTACATTCCGACGGCGCCCTGCCTCGTCCTTCGCGGTACTGGTGCGCGTGCCTATGGGTTTGCAGATTATTGAGCTCATTATCTGCCCAGGGACGACAATGTACGACATACTAGCACTGTGTATGTATGATTGCGATTTTTCGGAGTGCGGTACGAGGAGCGCATCGAGTTGTCCAACATCAGGAACGCATGTTGTACTCCTGCACGGTCGGGCGAACACATGGGGGTGATGAGGACGCAACTCGTGCACTTGCACCATTCCCTGCACTTCCCGGTTGCAGCGCGGGTACCTCGAATATTAATGGCCCAATACACCCAGACTACTTGCAAAGAGGGAGTTAGCTCGAACAGTACAGTCGGAAAATCTCGACGGACAGTGTCACTCACCACGGAGAACTTCATATACTCTTGCGCATGTTGCATGCGCAAGGAGCGCACTGGCTTTGATGTACTCCCCCGACGAGTATGTGTATGTACGCGACAACCTGACTTGAGACCGTCGTCGGTATCCCAGAGCAACTCAGACCGAGACTCGCGGCGGCGCTGAGCATGCCGTGGTCCTCGTTCAAGTTCTTGTACACCCAGCTGTTGCCCTCCTCGACATTTGCCATGAGCTTGTCGTTCCCAAACCCGGCATTGACGAACACGTTGACGAAGGTTCGGGCAAGGTGTGCCTACGCCACGTTGACGTTGGCGGCAGCTGTTGATCCTAAAGAGCAATGTCAGAAGATCGTCACCTCGACGCAACGTATGGAGCACTGACTTGCGGTTTCAACGTGTGACTTGTAGACGTCCTCCAAGCTCTTCGGCTCCAAGACGTTAAGCTCAGACTCGCCATCGTCCATGCCATCCCCCGGGTCAAGCGACTCCTTGGGGACCAGTGCTCGTGCAAGAATGAACGCGAGCTGCTTCATGCTGGGGTTGGCAAGGGCGTAACGCGTTGCAGTCCTTGCGGATGAGTTCAGCATCGCCGAGACGGTTGATAGGCCGAGTCTTGCTTGTGGCAAATTGTTGTGCTTCGCCTCCGACAAGTCCAAGGCATCCGGCTCAGCCTTGTGTTGGAGCAGGAACGTCGCGAATTCGATCGCGAGATCGTCCACTGTGCCAGGAACTCAGCGAGGTCTTCTCCTTGCCTGCTTCGTCGGCGCGAGTTGTGCTCTTCGCCCAGCTCGGCAGCAAGGTGGCGCACGTACTCGTGACCCTAGGCTCCGAACAGAGGGACTGAGTGAAGCAGAAAGCAAGCGGTAGCGGAGTGACCCCGCAGCGGGTATCGAAGTAGGTCGCGAGGATGTCGGCGAAGAGGCTCTGATGGTTGTGTCAGTATGGTTCATCGCACGCTTGCGCATTTACGCACAGACCACCAGACACCCAAACGCTCACCTTGTTGTCCGACACAGGCAATTTCTCGTGCAATTCCTGCAATCCGGGTTGATGAGGCGGAGGAACTTCAATGGTTTCGGTACAGATGTCATAAACGAGGTTGATGTTCTAATCAGAGTCCTCAGGGTCTCCAGAGCTGATCCGTAGAGATCAGTGTGAGGTTCCTGACACCAGCCACAGTTAGTACGCGTACGTTCAGGGCATGTGCACAATAGCACACCTTCAGACGTTCGATGAGCATATCCAACTCATTCTTGAGCTGCAAATCCGGGTCTTCTGACTACAATAAAGGTAAAGTGAGACGGATCCTTCCCGAAACCACTCAATGCACGTACCAGCTCCTCGCCCTCCTTCTCTTTGTCCTTCTGAGACGCACTATCCTGGAAGACCTCCTTAGGCTTCTCCTCCGGTTTCTTCTTCTCAGGGTCCTGAGCAGTAACATGCATCGTGGCTTTCGTGGGTTTGGGCATGGTGGACGCGGGGTGGAGAGAAAGATGCAGACGAGGGCGTGCAGACACGCACTGAGTGAGTGGACCCGATGCGTCAGTGCAAATAGCTTACAGACGAGTAAGTCAGCGGAGAACGGTGGATGAGAAGCTCGAGAGGATACTCACATAATCCCACACCCCGCAGCTGTATTTGCGCTACTAGTCAACATGAAGGTCAGCACAGAGCGGGAAGATACAAATCTCAGACTACCTACGTTCGCAATGCACGAAGGGAGGGCAATACGGCCTCCGACGTACACACCGTCATCGCCTGACTTGAGCCCAGCTCTCATCATGGATTCGAGCCAAGAAGCGGGGTACGGTACTGAGAAGACATCTGCCGCATGGAAGACGAGGCAGCTCGTCTTGGCATGTCCGCAGTCGAGGCGGCCATATGTCGCAGCTAACGATGTGCGACTGAAACCTGGGCATATGTACGAAGACTCGCCTGGGACCTCTCGGCGTGAATGACAGATATGCGGACATGGATCTCGTGGCGCATCAGCTGGTAGCTGGGCGTTCGACGCTCCAAGGTAGCTGACTACACGTAGAAGATAAAGTAGTTGACGAAGTCGAGTTCGGGGGATGATAGCTGATGTGGTGTTCGGCTGGGATCCAGTGGACGCATGTGGCTGAGGGGCGAGCTAGGAGTATCCGCATGGAATGATGTGTGACGTGAGTCGGCGTCGAAGTTGGTGGACACACACGTTCTCTGGGGGTCCGCAAAGCTCTCTTCGTCCTCACTTAGCCGGCATCCGCCATGCACTCCTCCATGCGCTCCGCCTTCGGGATGAAGACCTTCGTCTCCTTGTATCCATACTCGCGCAGCAGGTACTTGAGGCATTCGAGTGTTCTTGAGGTTCTGCTTCGGTGCAGCGCTCTCCGTCAGACAAGGCAATTCTGACGGCATGCACATGCATCGCGGGTGTTGAGAGGGTGTGTTTGACGTCGGAACTCGTTAGGCTGTCTCGAGGTGTTCGCGGGAACAAGCAAGCTCTGAGATCTGAGCGGCCAAGTAAGCCGTCGAACTTGTATCCGAGGATGACGAGCCTGAGTGGGGTGAAGATGGACGCGCCGCCAATCATGGCGACGTAGTTGCCCCAGAACATGAAGGGGCCGTTCGTGATGAGAAAGAGAGGCAACAAGGACGGGCCATAACACCCTCTCTAAATGGCGGCACGCCTGTCCTTGGTGTCTTGTACACCGATGGGAGATGAACCGACGAGGAGGTGGGAGAGGGAAAGAACGAAGCAGATCCGGTGAACCTGACGACAAGGTCACGGTCTCACCAAGAGCGCATGCCTGGTTGTGAACTGCGCCCAGGTGCTCGAACGCTACCGAACATAATCAGCCTTGTCGGAGAAGAGCAGCAAGGGTGCAGTCGTACTGTGGTTGTAGAGCGGAACACCTCGGCGGTATGTACCATCGAATCTGCTTCTTCTTCCTGCTCGTCGCGCGACTATTTCGTGAGCTACACCGTCGCGTCCGCCATGAACGTGAACGACGGCCCGAGGCCTGTTCGCATCCCGTCTCTAAGACCGCTTCCGTGACAGCAATGTGTTGCATGGACTGACTGAAAGTGTGCCACGGACCTCGGTACTCATGAGTGTGCGTGAATGAGTCAGTCGGAAGAGACAAGACTCACACGAATGGTGAGAGAATACGAGTCCGCAGAGGCGCGTAGTTGGTGACAGTGAATGAAGATCGGCATAATCGCATGTTTGGGTCCTTGGGAAAGGTCGGACGTGCGCGCGTGGCTCCATAGCGCCCAGAGAATCGGCGCTAGACACGATAACAGTCAGAATCTTAACATGTTTTCCGGGATACCCAGGCACCAGCACTCCATGGGGGTGCTGGCGGAATGTCTACTATTAGCAGTGCCGGCGGAATGTCTATATAATGAATTACATTGATTCCCGTACAGGTGTACAGGTAGCGCGTCACTGTGGCAAGAGCCACTTTTGCTCGATCATTGTGCTCGAGACTGCTCTCATCATCGTGTGTTCTATTCGCCGCGATCAGCCTCCTTCGCAATCAACAGGACACAAGAATACGTTTGACACCAAGCGATCGTTACAAGCCAGAGTTACCCTCACCCATTTCGCCAACACCGCCGCGGCATTCCCGCCATCTCCTCCGACCTTGAATTTCGTCCATCCTCAACCCAACGCACATGTTCACCAGCCCTGATCCCCTTTCTCTGATTTCTTGGCACTCTTGTGACCTGCCAGTCCTTCTATGTCAAGATGTCAACGAACAGTCTGACTCTCCACTCACCTGAGCCGACATCCTGCGCAGTTTGACAACCCCGGAATACTCTTTCTATCCAATCTCGAATCCCTGCATACACCGTCATCAAAGCGTGCTAGTGGTATCGACAAACGCAGAGGTACGAACCTTTGACCTCCTCCCAGTCACCCCCTTTGGCTCTCTCGTCGCCTTGTGTGCTAGCCGCGATCTCATCCTTCCCTTCGTCGTGCACATCATTGTCGCGCACCGCGCGCTGCAGAGCGTCCTTGAGAGTAGATTCACCGTGTTTGGATGAATCGTCAGCCATGAGGAGTAAGTCGGGCAGGAAGATAACCAGCGTGAAGCTGCTGTCCACGTCCGTCAACAAGGCGCCTACCGGCCCGCCTCTCACCTCCCCGTTCTGCTCCCTGGTATACGCTCCGCCTTGGTAAACCTCACGTCTCTCGGATGCATGATCTAGCCTCCAGGTTAGTGATACTTTCGTCCAACATGGGAAGCAGTTCACGTACCGTGCTATTCTCCTCCTTTCGCGGTCGCCAACCGATTGAATCTGCCGAAAGTCAGCCAAGAACTCGGACGTCTCTTGAGAGGCGTGGCGGCCTCAGGCCCTCTCGCTCGGGTGAGGCTGCTGGGAGTGACTGCAGGGTACGCAATGCTCGGTGAGTTCTTCCCTCGCCCTCGTTGATGGTTGTTTGTCGCCCGGCCTTCTCGCCAGATGTTGTCAATCTCCCGCACGTCATCCATTGCGGTTGCGACAACCTTGCGAACCTTTCGGCCTCCTCCTTCTCTTGTCTGGCCCTCTCCTCTGCTTCCGCTTTCTCCCGTCTCTCGCGCTCCTCTGCTTCAGCCCTCTCTCGTTCAAGTCTCTCCAATCTCTCCCTTTCCTCCGCCGCCGCCCGCTCGCGCTCCCTCCTCTCTCTCTCCTCCGCCTCCGCCTCCTCACGCTCGACCCTCGCGCGCTCCAAGCCCTCAAGACGTTCTGCCTCAGCTGATGCTGCTGCCTCGCGAGCGCGGAGAGATTCTGCTTCGGCCTCCAACCGTTCCTGCTCCTCCCGCAAGCGTGTCTCCTCAGCGAGACGGTTCAACTCGGCCTTCTGTGCGTCGATGACATGTTGTTTCAGGCTAACGATGCTCTTTCTCTAGGACCTGACTTGAGTGTCAGCGTTCTCCACAGCCTTCTGACGGGCAGAGACGACAGCGTCTCGTGCACCAACCTCGGAGGTACCAGGTGCAACGCCTTCTGAACGGGGAAATGGGCGCGCTGGATAGAGGCCTCGCGGGTTTCGGCAACCTGCTCCAGAGACATTGAGAGCTCCTCCAAACGTTCCGATGAGAGCCGCTCCTCTCCTGTCTGAATGGACGCTACAGCGTCAGTTGCCTGTATGAGGCGGTCCGTGAGAGAGGCGAGTGCGACATCGACGGCATGGGCTTTCTTCGCCAATTGGAAGTAGTCGGCCTTCGAGTCGAGCGTCTTGAGCGCACCTGACAGCATCATATTGTAGGTGTTCGAGTCTGTACGAACGCCCCTGTCGAGGGCAGCGGGTTCAAAAGGGAGGCTCGGCTGAGCAGCCAGTTGAATGGTCTCCAGACTGAAGTTGCCGCGTGGACCGTTCCGTGGCGCCGACGAGCTTGACTTCGTCGACCAACGGAATTCGACGAGGGAGCTCGTCTAAGAATGCCTGGATCTTGGATCGCGAGGTAGCGAGGTCCGCAGAGAGCGTGCCCTCCATCTCTGAGATGGCGTCCTCATTGACGACACCGGCGAAGACGACCTGGGCAGCCTGGTCATAGCGGACCTTGAGATCTCGATGCCAAGCTGGAACGACTGAACCTCGTCCCGGACAGCTGTCATCATGGTCGCTTAGCGTTGAACCGCTTCCCAGAACCTTGCAGCATCGCACGTGGTGTTCAGGAAAAGCCTCAAGTGACGAGGAGAAATTGATGAGGTAGGTGCGCAGGGCGGGGCTCAGAGATATGTTCAGAGCCGAAAGTGGAGAGGAGACATCTTGGGCAACCCGCCCTCGAAGCAACGCGAGCCGATGGAGCACTTCCTCCGGCGAGATGGACACGGCAGGAAGGCTCGTGGTAGGGCTCTCGGGGGTCGGAGGGGCGTCGTGGCGAACCTGCTGGCGCCACATTTGACGAGACATGGCGTCGATTATCTCATTCCTCACATCGTCCGTCTCGTGGAAGAGTCCATCTACCGCAGACCAGACCTTGCGTATCTTATTGAGTGTGGTGATACGCGAGGCCACGGAGTCTTTCGCCTGGACGGCCGCTGCACGAGTGGACTCCAGTGCATCAATTGTCGCGATCGAGTCGGACGTGAACTGGGAATCGACTTCGGGGAAGTCCAGGTGTAGCAGCGCAGCTCGAGCGCTTGACAGGAGTGGGCCAGCTTCGTCCGTCGCTTTCTGCAGCTCTTGGATGACGGATGAGAAGAGCGAGAGGAAGACGGAATGCGCGGTGCTATCAAGACACATCTTTGTGGACAAGTCTGGGGGAGTGCCGTCGCCGTTCGATGCCGCAATGCCATTCTCTAAGCGGTCCGTGATCGACTGGAATCTGGAGGACAACTCGGAAGCGGACTTGCACACAGCCTCCACTTGTTTGACCGCCTCCAGCGACGCGTGATACTTCTTGGCGCACTGCTTCACTTTCCTCACTTGTTGCAACGCCGAGGCCATCTCCGACGAGAGCTGCTGAACGAAGTGATGGTGCTCTGGCTTCGGAAACATTGGCGAGCATGCCGGGTGGCCTCTCAGTAGCAGGCGTTTATTGAGGACGCCGGTCCGAGACATGAAGCTGGCGTCCTGACGAGGTGTAGGATGACCGAGCTTCGCTACCTCGATCTCCTCGAGTAGCGTCTGTGCATCGGACTTATCCTTGAGGATTTTCACGTAGTATTCATCAGTTCTGACGAGGCGTGAGCATGCAGTCAGGAGTTCGCCGGATCGAAACGCACTTCTTCCACTGCACGACCATTTGCATAACGAAGTTGCCTATCTCTTCCATCTCGGTGATACCCTCATTCTCCAGCTTGTCCTGCTCATCCAGCAGCTCATCTGGAACAGGCTTCCGGCTGTTGTCTATAAGTTTGTCTAGAGCCTTCCCAGCGAGCGCAATCTTCGTGTGTTGAAGAGAAGAAGTTCGACTGGCGAACTGGGCTGCCTCCTGAGACAACGTTCCAGCTACTTAGCTTGTACCGCGCGCCGCGGGAAAAGCCAGGCATCGAAGCCGAGACGACTCGAAAGTCATCGAAACGATAGCGTTCCGCCTCTTCGGAGTATACTCCCCCGGGCTTGGGTCGTCCGGTTCCAAACTCTCGTACACGGCAGGCGACTATCCGAGAAGGTCCAGGTTGTCCGAGCGGTCACGGAGGAGGTGAAGAAGCTTGTCGAGGGCGTAAATAGTCGTCAGAGTGATCTCAATCAGGTCGTTATCGGCCGGAGAGAGGTTGCGCTGAGCCGCGGCTTGTATATAGATCGCAGAAGGAGACCGTTACTTGTGAACATGGTGAAGCATCTCGCCACACATACCTTTGGTAGATTTCTTGAGCTTCTTAAGCTCCCGGAATCGAATACTTCTGTCTCCTTCTCAATCTTGTCATGTTCTTGTAGCCATGCCTGCAGCCGCGCACGAACAGGAAGCTCGGGGACCTCCGTTGCGGACGCGCGCACGGCATCGAGCCCAACGAAAACCTCGATCGAAGGAAGTTGCTCCAGAAACTGTGGTCGTCCCGCATAAATTCCGCAAGAACATCTTCCGCAATGTAACTGCGTACCTTGATTTTCTCCTCTGGCTGTCCTCCGGAGACCATGGGGGGCAGCACACACAGCCATAGTGTGTCCATGCGAAAACACGATGTCTCGGATGTTCCTGAGCGGTGAGCCGAGCGCAATAAGCCTTCTGCCACCGATCCTACCTGAGAGCCTGGGTCTTGGTGCATATGTGCCATTGCAAAAGACGTTCGCGTCCGTCCTTCCCGGTAGTGGGATGCTTCGGATCGAAGGATTACTGCAGGCGTGAATATCAAACATGTAATGTCAATGTCGGAGCGAGCGAGACGATGGGGTATTACGCACACATAACATTCAACTCAGCTGGACAAGAGCATCCGGCTGACCTCTAGCCTGTCATTGTCCGCTTGGACTCGCCGTCGGCACTCGACTACTTAAGGTCTGTCGCAGCCGTTAACAGAGCACTTTGCATGCTGCGTACCCTGGCCTCCCCAGAGATCAAACGACGACCCGCGTGACAACTGCCTGTTAGGTCGTTACAAGGTTTAAATGCGCTGACACACCTTAGGAAGGCGACGAGACGAGACAGAGCACACGGGAGACAGTAAACTTGCACCTTGTCTGCCTCGCTTCCGCGTCGAGCTCAGTGCGGCGGTCGAGAGTGGTGCGGAAGTGAGTGAGAGGGCCAGCAGCCTGTCTCCAGTTGTTGGGCTCGGGGTATCGGTCGAGAGCGTTGAGGAAGCCGTTGAACGTGATCTCCGACCTCGCGAGCTGCTGGAGGTGCTTCACTGTTGTGCGGCTCCTTGACGTTCGAGATCATGCTGCAGATTTGCGGACGAATATTTCGCAGGACAGAGTAAAGCCCATGAGCGACACAACAAGGCAGAAGTGTACTACTAACGTAATGTCTCGAGCGCTGTATCTAGGGACTCGCCTCCCGATGTTGTCCCAGCTACGTGGTCCACGTCAGGCGGAATGCACTCAGATCCAGTGGAGGAAGCACGTACAAATTGACCCGGCTTTCCTTCTGGAGCACCTCGCGCGGTCTCACCTTCCTCTAGTTGAAGGTGAGGTCCACTCCGAGGGAGCCGCACGTAATCGATCCTCTCGTCCGAGGCCTGCGGAGGCGATGATCTTGAGACCTTCCGCCTTCGCGAGTTGTGCGCCGATTCTGCGAGTTGACTGTGAGACGAAAGATCGTTTTGACAGTGAAGGAAGATGCTCACGCTCCGACGGCACCTAGGATGGGATTCGGTAAATGATCATGTAAGGTGCGAGGGAACGTAGGCGGCACATACCTCCCCAATACGTGTCTCGAAACACGTATTAGTCCAATTTCCCGGGGCATCCAGGAGGACGACAGCAAGAACCCTGCGATCTCTGCTGCACTGCTTTCACACCGGTCGCCGGTCGCACACCGCGACGGTGGCAGCACTGAGGGCTCAATAGAGTCATAGTCCATTTCTTTGTCAAACGCAACGATGAACAGTTCCAAAAACAATCACAAACCTATCGCTACCGATACCGATATAATCTTCAATCCTCCCCTCTCTGTCTCATCTACTGCGTGGTGAACGACCACATATCATCGCAGCCGTATCAAAAGATGATGCGACAGCAGCCATTCGTAGCAAATTCAGAAGAGTCCGCCTTGAAATGTGCATCAAATGTTAAAATTCTCATGTTGCGGACCTTCTTGAACCAATCCGCAACCACACTGGATGCCTGAAGGGAGAACGTTCATGTGGGAGGGTTATAACAGAGGTAGTGCACTCACCATTGCTCGCGATGTTGTCGACCAGCCTCGTTCGTTAGGTCACTTGGTGTAGATAGAAGGATGAGGGGTTGGACCGCGCGGTGCTTTGCATGCGTCCGGTCGAACAAGTCGACCTTCTTCACGCCGGGCTATCCCGCGACGTCTTGTCCATCCCAGAGTTTGAGCTGTGTCTGGCGGCGGTAGGGTCGGCGCATGTGACGGGGAGGAAGGACGTCAAAGTCTCCATATGGTGAAGATGGCCCCTTAGGTCTTTCGAAAACTACGTAGCATGAACAGCAGTGGATTGCACACGGGTCATTAGAGGTTAGGATGACTCCGTATGGGCAGGGCTAGCCGCACGCACCTGAAAGCCATCAGGCTTGTTGACGAGCACCTCCGCACCGCAATCGAGAGTTCGCCTCGTTGGGAGGAGCGGGGGTTGACCCAACCCACCATAGGTTCCAGAGGTAGTTTGGAGGCATCACCTTTCGGTGCGGGGTTGTATGAGGATGGAGCAAATGGGTCGATGGATTGGCCAGCGAATATCTTACAAAGGTTTGTTGTAGAGTCAGTGTGCAAAGGGTGTCGACATCCCCAGGCGTAGAATGGCGGGAGAATGGGGAGTCGGTCAGTCTCACGACTTCCGAGACAGGAAACATAACATACAAATAGTTTTGTTGCCCTATGACGAGATGAAGCGTGAAGTCCACTTCGCCCGGGGGGAGGGGTGCGCATGAGGGGTCTGCCAGCAAACTCAAGGTGGGCAAACGGGAGAAAGTATTAGCGCCAGCAAGTTTTCAACGGCAGTTTGGAAATAAAACGAGAGAAATTGGGCAGGTTCCCGGAAATGGCAAGCACAGCAGGCGCTGGGCTTTGTTCTACTTATCTGGATTCTGTTTGCGGGAATAGTGACTGGTCGGACCACCGTTTGCTATATACCGTGTCGAGATCTCGGACCTCTCTTATATCGCTTCTCGTCATTGCTTTCCCTCATCAGGCTTGCGCCCTCTCTGGACGCGTGCAAAGCATGCGTACAACCATGAGATTTAGCTTTGATACAACGACTCCAGTAGTACATAGTCCATGTACAGTGCGTACATATCGCAGAAACGTCCGCATCATCCCCTGCTCGTGATCAACTTAAGACCGGGAGCCCCGACCGCCGCCCTTCCCCTTTACACCAGTACGACTTCTCAAGCCGGCCCGGCGACTCCCAAGGCTGTTAACGGCACCTGAGGACTCGGCAACAGCACTGGCACTGGCGCTGGGCACCTCGGCCTTACGCCGTTTAGATCTTCGCAAACGGAGCTCTGGTTGGTGGCTCGGCACCCCGTCCATACCCGGGCCCTGGAGCTCTTCGTGGGTTTGCTCGAGGGCGCTGGAATTACGCTTGGAGCTGGATCTGAGTCGAGAAACGAGAGTGTCGGGATTGGCGGCGACGTGCGCATCGGCCTCAACGGCGGCGTCTGTGACTGCAGCTCGGTCGGCGTCGGTATGGGTGTGAGTATCGGCGTCGGCGTTGGTACAGGAGCCATCGATGTCGGTACAGGAGGCGTTGACGCCGTGCCTCTGACAGTGGCCGCCGCCGGAAGATAACTCCGGCCACCCAACGGTGTCGACGCGGAGATCAGGTAGTGTGAAGGGCAAGGCCTTGTCTCCAACAGGCCAGTCTTTCCTATCAAGTGCCTCCTGGAAAGGTGCAAGGAACATGTCGTAGGTGAGGTCCTCCTTGTTGACCGAGTGTTTGTTAACAAGCGCAGCGAGCTTCCTGAGAAGGTCGGTGAGCGGTGCGTTCCCTGGGATGACGAAGTCTCTTGCCATCCCTTCGCCTCCCAACCACCGAATTTTCCCACCGCATCCTTCGCGATACTGCCCTAGTGGGAAAATATCCGAGCAAAGCATGGCGCCAAGAGTATGCTGGTGAGCGACATGACGCACAACTACCCAAACGAGAACCCAGTAGGTCGATTCAAGATCGTGATGAATCCCATGAGGAGACCCAGACCGAATCAGCTGCGAGATCGCCATGAAGTGATAGGTGCCCTGTCGAAACAGTCAGTTGAGTATACTTCTGATACCACAGGATACGCACACTTCTCTCCTTCAATTTGCCGGCGTCCATGGCGGCAATGAGCCCCTTTGCTAGAGCTTCTCCTTCCAAGTGCGCAAAGCTTGCATCCGGCACGTGCTCACTCATCGAAGAGTAGTCGAAGTCATGCAAGAACCCCGCGTAGGAACCTTGGCTGGGCTTGTCGACAATGAGGATATTGCCAACACTGATGTCTCGATGAAGTACGCCGGCAAGCGTGACCGCAAGCCTATGCCCTGTTGATTTCAGTTAGCCTTCATCTCACGTAGCCGAGGAGTTGAGATCACTCACCCAAGATAGCATCTCGCACAGCTGTCACCAACTCCTCGGTGCAGCGAAACTGGACCAAGGGGCGGCCGACAGTATCTGTAACAAAACGCATATGACTACGCTCTCGGTACCAGTATTTGGTGCCTCTGGCGAGTCTCCAGGAAAACGTCTGCTGCATTGGGCGATGAGGGGGTATGGTGTTTGTTGCATGACTACGGGAAGCAAGGGGGGCACCTGATTGCGCTCGATCATCGAGAATGGAAGTGGAGAGACGGAAACGATGGAGTTCGGAATCGTTGGCGGCATGAGTATTGGCGTTCCCACCATACGATGATTCCCATAGCTGAACTTCCTGTTCGCCAAGGTCTCCTCCACACAACAAGTTGGGCAAGCCCACCCTGATATCAGAAGGAATGACCTGCAACCGTGCGTAGACGTCGCGCTCAGAACGGCGAACTACTTGACGCCATGCTTCCTTGATGACCCGCAACTTCATGTCATCGGGCTCCGGCGAGTCGACGATCAGGCCACAGCGAGACTTGTATCGCGTATCGCGGACACCAAGCCATACGGTTGTCGCTCGAGAAAAGAGGCGACCATTCACGTCAAGTACCTTGATCAAGAAGTACGCCGAGGTTTTGCCATCTCCAGCGAGGTTCTCGTCCGGAAGTTCGACGCGTCGGGCCTCACTCAAGATACTCTTCAATTCATCGACCTCCTCGCCTATTTTCTCGAGTCGCGCTCTGAGCCAAGCATCGTCCTTGGGGTTGAGTCTCCGAACGGTGGGGTCCCAGCCGACGAAAGGCCCTGGTGCGGCGGGGTTCACGAAGTTCCAGAAGAAGCGCTGCAAGAGCTTGAGGTCACGAGGGTCCTTGACCGAGAGCGGCCTGCAAACGACGGCGCTTCCATGGTCGAATCTTGCGATGCGTATGATGTCCCCGTAGATGCCAATCACAAACGTGGCGAGGAGCCCGTGCGCATGCATGAGACAGCGAGCGTTGATCGCCAGCTGGACCAGAGTCTTGCAGTGGCAGTGACCATTCTTTCCGTACGGATCGTCTCCTCGCGTGGCTTTTGCCTCGAGAATCATGGAGTAGTGTGTCCAGTTCGTTCGTTTGGGCCGCTTGGAGAGCCCAGGGAATGTGACTGCGAGATCCGGGAAAGAGACATTGTGGTTTTCAGCGAATGCGGAGAACGGAAATTGGTGCTTGGTGCCGTGAGTGTCTATGAAACGCAGACGTTTTTCACGAGGAAATTGGGAGACCAGCTTGTTCAGATCCTTCAACTACTGTGGGTCAGTGATTGCTGCCTACGGTCAACCCTGGAACCACGCACCAGGAAAGGGTAACTATCTTTTTCCTTGCCAGCGATGGGTTCCCATTCTTTGAAAAGTGTCTTGAGCTCGCAGGAAGAGGGGCAATTGTCGGCGGAAGGGTCGGCAGGAACGAACTTCTTCAGGAAGTCGTCGGCCTGATCGCTCGAGGGGTTAATTCGATGTTCGAGCTCTCGCTTCCACCCCTCTTCAGTGAAAGGTTGCAGGACTTGATGACGAGCAGTGATATGGTAGTAAGACTTCGCCGTGAGAGGGGTGGGTTGGATGCCACTCATACCTGAGGGATGACGAGAGCGAAAGCATACGCAGCAATTGCCAGTCGGGATAGACATGCTTGATAAAGGCGATGGTAAGGGCGAAACAATGGAGCCCGGTAGGTACCGAGGGCGAAGAGCGCTGTAACGAGTTCTATTAGACCATGAGATCGGCGTTCAGCAGTGTAGGTTGCGAGCTGGGGAGTCGGGCAATACAGAGACAGGCACTCACAACTCAGAAACCGAACGAGAAATGGTGCGTATGGAGATGTTGGCAGGATGTTCTCCGGCAGGCGGTTGTAGGGATCCGGAGGGGCAGATGAGCGAAGGTTTAATTTGAGGTGATGATGAAGAAGTCGAGAAGGACCAGCGTCGCGTGGGCTTGCGATCCTGTATATAACACAATTTAGTCATAGGCACCATCATAATGATAGAGAGTACTTGAAGCATACCTCTGTGTGTGTGTGTGTGTGTGTGTGTGGAGGTAAAGAATAGCTATGAACGCTGTGTTCCACTACCGAGACGGATAGCTGGCAGAAGGGAAAGGGAGTCCACGGCAGCGATTTCAACATCGCGAGCGTCTATATCCGGGCCCCGGGCGCCTGTCCCGGGTCCCGACTCCCGCCGTAAGCACTCCTAGGCTAGGTTGGTCCTGCTTCGCGATTCTGGCGGTGCACCGCAAACGTACGGATACCCTCATGTACCACTACAGCAGCAATTTTAAGCAATTCATTCGATTCCAATACTACAGAGGTGCAAGGTCAAAACATGACGACAAACATGCAGAGTCGTACATCTTACTAGGTGGGGCATTGATCGGGCGGTTCCAACACCTACACAATGCTTACGGCATGCCAACCCCTCCCGAACACTACAGAGCTTCACTCCTACTGCAGAGTCACAGCTAGTGATACTGCTTGAGTAGGGTGATGCCCAAATCGCGCAACCGGCACGTCTCGAGGTCATACACCCACCCATGCACCTGCACATCCTTGCACGCGGCCCACACGCGCTACATAATTAAGGTCCGATCCGGTGATGTTCGCGACCTGCACATGTCACCGCCGAGGGCGCACGCAAGCCAGCGCTCGAGCGGGGACACGGGAGGGGGCCTCCTGCGTGACATCGCCGCAATTGGTGTGCCCGACGAGGACGTGCGTGACGCCGACGTGCTCAACGGCGTAGGAGAGCACAGAGAGCGCGCTGTCGTCCGTCGGGTGGAATTGGCTGGGGAGGTGGAGGAGGGAAAGAGGGAAAGAGGGAAAGAGGGAAAGAGGGAAAGAGAGAATGAGGGGAAGAGGGGAAGATACGTCGGTACGGGATGGAGGAAGCTTACTTTGCGATGTTGCAATGGACGAAGATGTCGCAGGGCCTAGAGGCCGCGAGTGAGGACTCGGGGACGCGACAGTCGGCGCAGCCGATTCAGATCTAGAGGGCCTCTCTAACTACGAGAAAAACGGGATAACGGAGAATTGATGGACAGATGCGTAGTTTCGGGGAGGAGCGCATGATGCCTTGAGCCGCATTAATATTGGTCCCCAGCGGGGTTTCTTCTGAGGCTCGCCGCCGATCGAGGTCAGCCAGGCGCGCTAGGCGACTCATGAGGATGGGGAGATACTCGCGTAGTTGATCATGTCATCATCTCGAGAGGGGGGGCCAGGAACGAGGGTCTCCTTGTAGATACGAGGGTAGCACGACTGGTTGAAGGCGGTGATGCGCAGGGTTTCCTCATGAAGGTCACTTGACCTCAAGCGTAGAGTTGGGGCGAAGAACATGCTACGAGGAGGAATTGATGAGGAAACACCCCATTGACCTTGAGTGAGACGAGCTTGTGGGCGGAGGACCGGACGAGAGCTTCGCATTGGGAACAATCTTCTCCTCTTGATGCGATCCCAGACACTGAACGCGCCGATCTGAGTACGGAGAAGCACACAAACGGAGAGGAACAACGCACAGTTCCTAGCGGCTTGCGCGATGGGAGAGGTAGACAGTGAAAAGGTAGAAGAAAGGACTGCATCTCGGTGTCAAAGGCCTTCAATGGGGGTAATCAGGGAGAATAGGCATGGTAAATAGAGTACGTACTTTCCTGACTTCGGGATCCTTGACAGTGTTGACAAGTGCGCTGAGTTCGTTGTGCATGGCCTTCGCTGCGATATCGGTGTTGGTAGTCTTGAAGCCGATATGAATGGATCCGCGTACATGTACACGGGCAGTGAGTGAGTCGCATGAAAATATCCGCGATTCCGGCAGAAGCTTGGGGCTGAGGACGCGACACGAAGTGCGCAGGGAGGGGACGAAACCGGGGAGAATCAGCACGTACCCATGGCCATGGGTACGTGCTGATTCTCCCCCCATGGCCAGAGACGATGAGAATGACGGATGAAGTGACGCGGAACACGCTGCTAACACGCGGCGCTGCGTAGATGCGCCTGTCCGGCTGCGTACTCAAGATAGGATCTCATGACTGGATGACGGATATATATATATAGGCCTAACCCTAGGAACGGGGATGACATGTGAACTTGAGGAATACACAAGGAAACAAATCCGGGATTGGAGCTGGTAGAGAGCTACAACTGATGGACTTATGGAGCGTTGCTCAGTATCAGTGCAATGTCACAGTCGATGAAAAGGCTTACGACGTTTCTTGTGCTTCGTACTGTACGTGTTCTCGGCTATCCAAGAGGGCAGCCTCCAAGAATCGGTCAAAACTAGTCGTCGACCGTCCTCCCGTTTATAGCCGAGGTAGATCTCTTGCCACAGTGGCTGGCCATGAGCGTCGAGTGTGCGTATCCATGCCTGTTCTCGCGAAGGGCTGAAGTGGCAAAATAAGTCACCCACACGGAGACGAGGAGACTTGGTGATGTCGGGTGGATACGGTATGGGGTATTGGGACTTTGATTGGAACCACGCTGTGCCGTTTTTGAACTCGTCGCTGTCTTCTTCGACTCCGCTCCCTCGGAACGCGCGAAAGTAACGGATGAAAGTACGATCAGGGTGCTGCTAGGAATGTCAGTCTTATTACACGACTGAGTTAAGTGGTGCTTACGTTGGGACTACCCGCCTCCGCAGCTGGCGCTGGCCCAGGGGACGATCCAGCGGGTACACTGGGTGATTGTGACTCGTAACTGGAGGGGGATGGCCCGGGAACTTGCTGACCTTCTGCAAATCTTACCGCACGAGGGATGTCGCGGGATTCAGAGGATACCGACTCCGTCACGGATCGTCCCTGGGACGCCAGCGGCGTTGGAGCTCGAGACGTCAAGTTGACCCGTATCTTCTGGTCCACTAGCGGAGTATGCCCGCTGACGACATGTCCCTTCAGGTTCTGAGACGGATATGCTAAAAACGAAGTGCTCACCGCTGCACAGACGTCGCACGAGATCTCTCGAAGACGCGAAATACGAGAGGTACGCCTTGTCTTATGTTTGGCTGGGCTGGGGCAGTGTAGGCCAGATTTGTAGTCTCCAGGGACCGCACAGCGGTACTTGATGCAAAACTGTAGTCCGACGGCAGATCATGTCTGTGATACTTGTTTTCGCCCAACGGTGTAGAAATCCGCTGATGAGTCACCGAGCTTTCTGCGCCCGTAGTCGAACCCATCCATGCAGCTTCGACCACGCTTCGCCCTCGTTTCGCCTTCGATGCGTTCCCCAGTCGTGGGAGCAGGCTACTACTATACTTATCTATCTTCTTACCCAACACTCTTTGTAATGACTTCGCTGTGTCAGCGCTAATCAGAGAATCTCTCCCCCTCTCCGTCACCATCTCGACTTTGGCGCCGGTTAGCCTTCGCTGGGAGGCCGTAAGTTCAGCAGTCGACTCGCCGTAGTGTCGACCGAGCAAGAGTTCGCTCGCTTCGCAAGAGAGTAGCCCACGAGGGGCCTGAGTTCGCTAATCCCGACTATCGAGTCGCCGCCGTGTTTCGAAGCAAGTATCCCGCACCAGCGAAGAGAAGACCGCCAGTCTAGGAGCGAAGTAGCTCCTGTGCTATCGAGCACGAGAATCCGACCACTCACCGAGAGTGCACCAGTTTAGTCCCTCTCCTCCCTCGTCCGCCACTTATACACTCCCTTCCTCGTCCCCTTCTTCCTTCGCTGCGCCCTCCCGCGAGCGAGTTTACTTCCCCAACGCCCCACCGGCTTACTGCTTCGCCCGATACGCCGAAGCGCGCTCCCCGGATTGCGCCATTTCCGAGTCCATTCCGAAACACCCCGCCTCGACCGTGAGCCTTCGCCTCGACGTGTCCACACACCTTCCCCTCGCAGTTCGTCCACGGCTTCGCAGCTTCGCGCCGCCTCTTCCTCGACTTCGCAGATAGGCCCTACTCGTGCGACCACGGTCACCCAGCTTCGACCCGGGAATCGACTATCCAACTCGTAACCTTTCAGTTTTGTTGTGGTTTTTTGTTGGGATTTTCCCTTCAGAGACGCAGCTACCCTATCACCGCATATTCCGGTATAGAACGAGGATCGGCATAGCCACAAGGAAGACAAGAATACAGATAGTTGCTGAGTTCGTCATGGCGGTTATTGACAAACTCGAGGACGGTGAACGTAGCGGCCGCGATGTCGAGCAAGGCTTCGAGGCTGACAAACGCCTGAGGCCAAAGACCGCGCGCTTACTCAGCGCTCAGTTCTCTAGCTCTCTTCCTCTATCTGCGACATCATCGTACTTTGGCTTCCGGGCTGTTGAGTCTGATGAGCTCACTCCCATCGCTCACCGAAACGCCCTCTCACCTACAACATTACGAAGCGTGTCCAGCCCCAAGTCTTCCGTCCTTGGCCCGCGGGCTCTCTCCCGTCCGAGTTGAGTGTCAGAATCCAGTATCTCGATGCTGTGGTCCAGAGGGGTGTTCATGATCGGATAGTACGTGTTGATGCGTGCCATGGGCCTCTTCGGTTCATCGAGACGGTGACGTTCAGAGTAGCATCCCGCGACTCGGGTGTGCCAGCGGAGAAGAGAGGAAGCGTCGACGGAGCCTTGATGCCGAGCTCAGTCTGGAGGAGCTTCAGGAGGTCCTTCGCAGTGTCGCAGTCGCCCGGGATGTCGGCCATGTGTGGCTTGGTGTATTGGCGTGAGGGCTTGGTTGCACTCTCCTCGTTCAGAACTCGTCATGACTTCCTGCCGTCGTGTAGCCCTGGTTCTCTTTTTCGCGCGTTGTATATCACCCATCGTCTATTCTAATGCCTGCCGTCTATTACGCAGCTTGGTGGCGTAATGTGTATGGATGAGACCCAGGCAAAGTCAAGGTGTGGTTGTGATCGGTGAGTGTCATGACCAACGAGGACGAGCCATAACTGACCAGCACTACCACCAGTCTTCGCGCTTCATAGTTCCTGTGGTGCGATGGGGGAACTAGACTGATGTCTAGGTATGTGTTGAACTATGTAGTTCGCATATACAGCGATGGAAAGTAACCAAACGATTCCCAGCACAGCGTCTGCAGCTTGTCATATACGTCGCCCATAACGTTGTCCGGCCTTTCGACGGGCGCAGCCAATATAGGAGCAGGGGCCTCTCAAGCTAAAGTCTCCCTATCCCACGATTGCTTGTCCTCCATGTGAGGGAGCGAGTGATCCAGCCGGAGAGCATAGCGAAGTTCGAACTACATGTTGACGAGCCGCTGGAGAATCGTTCTAATATTGACTTATACCTCTTATCTTACTCATTCACGAGTACTTGAGCGGTTAGCGGTGAGCCACGCAGATTCTCGTACTTTGAAAGTGACACTCGTGGATGAGATATTAGAGAGAACAATCTTCGCATTCTACGAACTCTGTCGCGACATGAACGCGGACGCATGGCCCGACGCCTTACTCCATGCCGACGAAGACCTCTTCCTGTAGACGCTCGATCTCATGGTCGCGCCTCTGGATCTCGCCCTTGCGATCCAGGAGGAGGCGTCTGGTGATGAAGAACAGCTCCATGCACCTGGCGAACTCGATGTCCTCTGCGAAAGAGAAGACATAACGGGTACGGGCGCCGAGATCCTCGAGCGTAAATGTGCTCTTGGTTGGTTCCTGCAATCTAATGAGGACCACATAATCGTGTTTCCAAACTTTCGACGTACCTCGCGACTGGAACCCATCAACGTCTCATCCCAGAAATTGAGCACGACTCGTGCAGGATTAGGGCCGGAATATTCGACTGGGAGAACGAGCAGCGCATCTTTGGCAGGTAGCATGAGGAAACGATTCACTCGCATGTTGCAAGAGGATGCATACTCACGAGCATTGTATGCAACCTCGACTATCGCACACTTAATCTTGTATGTGTTGCAGCCTTCATCGATGGGGACGTGGGATTCATTGAGCCTCTCCACGCTGAGCGTCAGTCGGTCGGTCAATAGAGCGATTTTACCGTGTCTGGTAGAAGGGGGAGCAATTGACTGAGAATATGTAGGAGAAGAGTGTGACTGAGTCTTACGCGTAGAGTTCTGCGACGTCCATCGTTGTGGGTGGCACAGGAGAAAGTGATGGTAGATGACTGCGCCTTCGGCCGGCGGTTTGGCTGGTGGAGACAAAGGAAAAACCGACATGATGAAACAAGCGCGTACAGTCAAATCTCTGACAATAGCTGTACCCAAGGGTTGCCGTGTGAAGTCGCGTTGGATAGCGATGGTGGGAGCGACAGTACAGGAGCAGACTCAATCGCGGGAACAGGAGGGGCCTGAGGTGACCGCCATGGGCATGGACGCGAGATGCGACGATAGCCTCAGATGAGCTCAAGAAGAATGTTACTGGCACGATTGCATGACTCACTGGAAGAGCTGTAGCTTGGGAATAGGGTCCTGGACGAGGAAAATGTTGTCAAGGCTCCATGTCGTGGGTCGGCTCGGACATCACACACGGTGTCGAGCCGCAGCTTGAATGCAAACCTGTGCGCGCGTGTGCGTGGCGGTAACGGTAGTGAGAGCGCAAGTAAATTTAGACAGACGGCGGAGGAAGCAGGCTTAGGCTACCTCGGACTTGAACATTTCTGAACATGAACCTTCGGATGCGCATCACGTGATATCGTCTCGGAAGCTATTTCGGTCCCGGACTCTTCGGTACCTACAACTCGGACGCACGCGTGAAATTATCAACTCGTCTCTTTCCAATATGGCTTCTATAATGTCACGGCCTCAAACCGAGTACTGTTGCCAGATTTATATAGATATGCCACATGACGATCCTGGTGCTGCTCGCTCAGGCTGTTCGCCGTATGGTAAGTTCCACAGACTGCGGCGTGAAAACACCAGTGTACTGGGTAGACAGGTGAGCACTCTGCTAGCAACCGGAAGCATAGTAAATTGCTCACAGTGTTATCAAAGGCCGATAGACTCCAGCCGATGAAGACTAATACGCTTGTGAGACAAAGTGTCAAAATAAGCCCAGATTGAGAAGACCCCTTGACGGTTTATCAGCATGGGGCGTAATGACAATAGTCAGCATTCACAAACCATCGTCTCTGCATTCCTCATCCGACTAGACGGAGAGACGTCTACAGGCAAGAGTTAACAGCAAATCAAGAGATAACATATGAAACCACATACTCAACTCTTTCTTGACCCACAAGAACACAGTGTAGGGAAGCTCTTCGCAAGACGCGGTGGCAATCAAGTATTGCCTCTCGTTGCAGTCGTACCGGGCCTGATATGTCGTCAGCATGTGAACGCCGCAAGCGCGAACAACCACCAACGTCGAGCGAGAGAATGAGGCGATGATCTGAGTCTAAGAGCTCATCAGTGCTGCGAGGTAGAAGAGAATGCCCAGGATGCGTACCGGCGTGCATGATGGTCTGAACCTTCCGCCCTGTCTCGATATCCCAGATGTTGACCTCCCCAACTGTAGTTCCTCCAACGATTGCCTTCCCAGATTCAATGAACTTGACTGGCGTAGCACGTTTGTGTCCGACTTCGTGACCGAAAGCACGTACGAGGTCTCCGGATTTGAGGGAATAAATTCCAAAACCTGACAGAGGGTTCGCTAGGGCGAGACGTTCGCCATCAATACTCACGTCTGCCCTTGCGCTGTCATACAAAGGGCAGATGAGCAAAGCTCGGCCGGAAAAATACCAGAAAGCAAAGCCTACATTGGCTTGTCGTGTTGCTTGTCCTGCAGACACTTCCAGGTCCTGGCATCGAAGATTCTAGATTCGGATCGAGGGTCGCAGGTGAGTTGTCGTTGACGGAGGCGGCGGAATGGCGCACCGGACTCCATGTTCCACGTACACAACTGCCAATCGGGTGAGTCTTCCTGTAGTCATCCAATGAATGTGTGCTATCGAAACTTCTTCCTGGCAACTCGTCGAGGGTTCTTCCAGCTCTCGATGTAACGACCAGCGTCCTTCTTTGGGTGTCATTTGTAAAGGTGGTGGAAGTTGCAGTGCTACTCACCGCCGGGCTGCCAATCCCATACTCGGAGTTCTCGCTGTGATCCAGAAGCAACGCGAGTTCCCAGTACTGCGATAGCTTCTACTGCAGATGTGTGGACGACTATCCCCTGAGCGCGTATCATTGTCTGTGTGGCTAATGAGGTCGTTGAGAAGAACCTGCAACTGAATGACCTACAGGGGTAAATGTCAGAGACACCACATAACCATCCAACATGCCGCACAGCAGATGGCCTTCGAAATTGGGAATCCAAGCCAGGCATAAGGCGTAGCTGCTTCCATGATATCTACTCAGAAGTTTGCGGCTCGCAACCTCCCAGATACAGATCCTATTGTCGGTAGCTGCTGTGGCAAGATACCTCGCGCGAGGACTGAATGAGATGACGGTGACGGCCCCATTGTGCCCTCCAGGCAAGCGAGCTAATTCGGCGTACTCTCGGGACATGATGATGGTTTCGGAAGAGCGTCGTATCCGAGCGCACATGGTAATGAACACTGAACATCACCGAGGACACGCGGAGAGCACGATGCCACAACGCTCCTCAGGAGACTTATTATTACATAAACACTGCTCTAGACTAGCCTAAGATGCAGCCAATGTAGCCCCGCACATGGCGAGACCCGAGCTATCCAAAACTCCCCATGGCCAGGAGCATATCCTACCCGCGAACCCCAAACCGACGCCATGGACGAACCCATTCGCGCGACCCCAGGAATAGCACCTGCAGGCTTGATATCCTGATGAAACGACGGAAAGGAAGAATACCGAGGCAACAAGGGCCACCAGTGTGAGGCCATAGGGTACGACCATTCCAAAACACGACCTGGCGGCCATACGTATCTCGGTAAGGAGTCTCCCCCACTGCGACCGAGCGGGGGCAGATCTGCCCAAGAGCTTCTAGAATAGACAGAAGAGACTGTGAGCATTCGTGCATGCGTGAAATCAAGCCGGAAGCTATGTACCGGGATGATCGAGAGCACTTGGCGAAAGTTGTAGGGATCAACTGCCGGTACTATACCATACACATACAGGGTCAAAGCCGCAGCTTGCAAGGGCGTGAGGGTGGACATAGTGATATACAGGCCCAATATAGGGCCGGTTGGATGCATCGTGGTGACACAGCTGAAATAGCGTCGGACTTCCACCCACCAAGCGCACATCATGACCCGCAGATACACACGCAGTGCGACTAGGTCTAGCACCAGCGAGTGGCGCCGCCTCGTTTTGTTATCGCCAACTGGAGGGAATGCTGGCTCGCCCATCGATTCTGGAGCTGACGGCCCAGGACTAGACGAAGCTGCAATCGGAACATCGAGGCCTTCGAAGTATCGAGGTGTACCTGTCGTTCGAAGGCTTGATGAATCCGCGCTGCTGGCGATTCGTACAAGGATGCTCGACGGGTCCGACAAGCTCAGGGAAGGACCCGCCAAGGAGGCAGACGAGGTGATAGTATCATCGATCGCGTCTACGGAGCCCGACGCTTCGTCGAGGGGCAGTGACACGTCTTCTCGGAGGAGGACCTCTATCTCTGGAGGAGAGACTCGGACCGCTGTGTTGTACGGCTCGCTGTCAGAGCAGCTCTGGCGAGCAGACGGTGAGATGAGCTCGGCGGAGGATGAATCAATGACGAGGCCTCTGCGAAGCGAATCTTCATGACTGCCCCCATCCAACGAGATGTCTCGTAAATCGTGGTACTCCCAGGAAGGATATCGCGGGGTCGGGTCCTCGGGAAAGCCGACGAGTCGAAGGTGAGACACGGTATCGAGGACAGGTAGTGGAACATTCGGGACGCCCAGCGCAGCACTTGGAAACATTGTCGGCGCTGAGGCTAGGCGGTGCATGCGGCCAGTGTCCGCCTGTCCTGTTTGGCCATGCAAGGATTGAGCCAGATAACTGATGTCGGCTGTACAGTACTCCGTCAACACCAAACACAGCGCAGTAAGCACATAACGTACCATCTTTCTCGATGATATCTTCTCGAAACTTCTGCACTGTCTCTTCGAGTTGACACTGAAGGTTGATCACGCTGACAGAAGCGCTCTCGTACTGCACCGTCATTGTGGCGAGGTGAGAATCCAACAAGGAACAACGTTCACGGAGGGCCTCCCTCTCGGCCGATAGCGCAGCCTGGACAATCTTTAGCGATATATCTATGAGTCGGTGAGCGACCTACGTGATCGTTTTCCAAGTACGCGACTTTGCTTCTGAGCTCTTCCAACGCTGCATGGGCTCGTTGGTCCTCAGAGTCCAGAGCGCTACGCAATCTTTCACTCTCGTTCTGGGTGTCTTTGAGCAGCTGCAATGCATAGTCCTGGATGGAGGCTGAGGACATTGAACCGACCAAATGAAGATGCTAATACATACTTTGTCAGCTTCAAGCAAGGCGATCTGATCCTCGAGTGACCGACACTTGAGCCTATGTGCCTTCATCGTCTCTTTTTGAGATTGAGCTGCATCTTCCAGAGCATCTTCACGACACGCAACCGTAGCTTTGAGTGAGGCCTGACGCAGCGCATTGGGTCAGAGCTTCGTGATCGGTCAATGGATTCAGTTAGTAAACTCACGATTCGTTCTTTGGCGCGGCCGAACTCCACGGAAACTGTGTGATAACTGTCCCTCTCCCATACCAGATCCTTCTCCAGCTCGGCTAGGCGACCATGGGCGGTATCAAGTTCAGCCTTTAGGGCCGTGACTTCGCGCTCCGCCGCGACGAGGAGACACAGCAGGCAACTCCTGGTCTTGGGGTCGAATAGAGTTCGCTTGTGACCACATAGAAGATACACTATTAATACTGATGAGGACCATTGTACAAATCGTCACCAGAACAGGCGGCTTACCATTTAGGTCGTTGGTACATCCATCGGAGTCCTGAGATCCTTGAATTGGTTCATCGAGATGTTGACTATCTTCACCACTAGGTTTCAGCATACCAGTGGTAGGTGTATGGAATCCGATGGACGATGGAGAAGCGGAATCCATGGAAATAGCAGTATGAGAAAGTGAGATCCAGACGGTATAAGACGGTAGGTCGATAATGCAGCCACGAGGATAGCAGCCCTTTGTAGTCCATCGACGCACGGCTTCCAGGCATGACTGTCGACACTTGTAGGGCAGTGAACGGTGCGGAGTACGACCGCCCTCGGGGCTAGCGAGGGGGATGATGGCCAGACGAGAGTACAATATTATAGGTTTTTGCAACAACGTTACAGTAGAAATATCGACGGAAATAAATACGTAATGTAAGGTATCCGGTTCACAACCCGAGCGGCCGCAACCCAACCCTTGAACCCATAACTAATTCGCGCAAAGAGAACGCGACGACAACGAAACCCGATATTTATGCTAATAACGTCGTGCATGCTTCCTTGCTACGAGCGACTGTCTGGGATTAGAACTGAGTGGGCAAATCGAGTGGCACATTGTTGTGAGCCGCCGCAATCACCAATTCAGCCGATTCGACGAGGAACCTGGCATTTTCTCAGTTGTTTGCTCACGCACAGAGCACGGCGCAGGTAGCACTCACTTGCGCACCGCCCTTTCAGCTCGCTGCCGGAATTCAGAGTTGCCCATGTTGACCACAGATACCGTACTTCCACCACGCATGACGATGAGGTCGCCCTGCCAAGGAGTTGCGTCGAGGACATTCCGGAGGGATCGATTGACCTCGAGGTCAGCGGAGTATTGAGCAGCGATGAGGAAGCGGTGAGCGGTGCCGTCATCGTCCTGGATAGTGACCCATGCTTCCTGCAATGGGTACTCGTTTCCGACGACATGTTCAAAGCCAGGATAGCGAGGAACTGCGAGGCAGTCGCGGGTGGGATGGGTCGAGGTTGGGACAGTCACCGTGAGCGCCTCTCGTTCGTCTCTACGGTAAACGAGGCTAGCGATCCTCTTCACAGCGGGCTGGACGACAGATGAAGTGAGAAACAAGGTACGGTTGAAGATTACATCGTTGACTGACGTGACGGCATGTCAAGACAACACGAACTCTGCCCATCGCTTGAGGCGTTAGGGGATGAAAAGTGGGGAGGGGGATCAGGGGAGGGATGAATTGGGACCCGGAGCTGTTGGACGAGGCGGACGAGGCCAAGGAGAGTGCGGACGGCACGGGTGTGGAGTGTCAGGATAAAAGGCAGTCGGGGTCTTCGTTCTCGAGCCTGCCTGCAAGCCTGCGTCAATGTCCATGCTCCACACGTGCAGGGTTGCCTCGCGGGATTTTAGAGCTCGGACGAGCTCATGTTGGGCTTGAATTGCCCTGGATGGCGCACCTCTTGACGACCCGGTTTCGGAGGGATGCACCTGTATACTGAAAACAGAAGTGATGGTTCTGTTTAAAATCACAGTATATTCGCGTGCGGCGATGCTAGATGGCCGAGAGCCCCTAGAGCGACAAGTACGTCGTTAGTCTGTCCTACTGGTGCGCGTGGCAATTGATCCACCACGTTCGACTTCAGCCCAAGAGTCGGGGCTCAGTGAGACGAACACCCTGGATTTAATAGTTGGCGTAGCTTCCATTACGCTGATGACCACATATATGGCGTACTAGTTACTCTCAGTCGCCATGGTCCGAAGGCCTTCTGTCTTACAATGGTCGATCCGCGGTCTAATCTCGATGACTTTCCTCGTGTTTTCTCATGCACGCCCACAGAGCGAGCCTATCTCGGATCTTTTTATCCTCGTGTTTTCGGTCACATATACTGTGCGTTTGTCGAAACGTCGTCCGTGCAAGTCATGCCGTCCACATTGCCACATTGAGGTATCAATGAGATGACTCACAGCAAAGGCTCTCAACATCAATATCTTCGAGGAGTGGAAAGGAGCGGTGAGTCGAAGTTAGTGCTATGAAGCGCCGAGCGCCGGCCGAAGTGTCCTATTTGTGTTTATTTGTGTCGCATTGTGCCTCTTGGCGAATCCTAGATCTTCTCTTATTAATACTACTTACTAGCACCCGAATCGGTTCCTGCCCTAGCGTATTGTGCGTTCTCATCTTTGACTGCCAAATCTCCCTATCGTTTGTAAATACATCTCACTAACTCTGTTCAGCGGCCTGTCAGGTGGATTCATGTGGGACGTTCGCTAACGATCGCGATGGACTGATCGACGGCCGCAGCAACTGAGAATTCTTTCGGGTTCAACGAGGCATCCCCCATGACGTTGCCAGACCATGATGTGGCCCGGGATCCCATGCACTGCTACAATCCCTTCACGCCGCTTGATCAAGTCATCTCATATGCCGTCCCGGAAGATGTGCTTTCGCTCCCTTCCCCTGAGTTCTCTCGGGAACTCTGCAGGTACTAGCGTACTTGTACATGTACATGTGGGGGAGACAATTGCTCACGAAGCTATGTGTGTACTAAACGATGCTGAGAAATTGGAACTGACGCACCTGATATTCCAGATTTCACCGCACACAACATACACGCCTGAAAAACGTTATCAAAGCATGCTAGTTCCGCAGGAGGTGCCGTCGCACGAGGAGATCGCGTCCCGTCGCGCGTTTCACGCCTGCCTTGTCTATCCAGTCGCTCGTCAACCATGAGCCATATCACTCGAGCTGGCCATGGCGTCGCTCTGTCTCCCTCCCTCCCTCCCTCCCTCCTCCACCCACTGCAATCTGCAACTTGCAACTAAGCAGCTATACCACCGGTACGCTCGACGGCTGAGTTTTGTGCGTCGTATCTTACGTAGTTCTAACAGCCTCCCGCCACAATATGCGATTCCTAGTCCCAAGTTTGACGGTTGTCGCAGCCGTCCTGGCCGTCCCCATTTTCCTTCTCATGATGCCGAGCATCACTTTCCGCATCTATTTACACTTTCTCCCCGTGGAGTTCGACCATCCTCATCTCCGGGCCTCCGTGACGTCCCTGGCGGACGTCAATGCGGCTGCACTATGCCTTCTACCCCCGTTCAGCGCCCTGGCTTTCCTCTGCCCTACTTCTAGCGACGGACTGCACGACATGGCTCACACATCCCTCCAACTTCTCCTGCTCCGGAGGCAGATCCTCTTCAAGAAGGTGGTGCGCTATGCGCCTACCCCGCATGCGATCTCTTCACTACTCCGACTCGGATCCGCCGCTAATGCCACTTTGGCTTTGGACGATTACGACAAGGAGAGAGATGGCGCGCTCCTTGGAGATCATCGCGCGCTATTGGAAGTTGCTCAGACCTCGGAAGGTGTTGCTAGAGCGTTGTACCGCGTCCTCGTTCAGGTCGAACTGAGCCTGTGTCGGTGAGTGGTGCGGTTGATACAGCGTGTTCCATCGCTTACTCTTCGGTAGCGCTTCGTTTGTGCGGGACACTATCTCAATTGCGTTATCGTTGTTAGAACAGGTTGACGCAACCGGGAGGTATATACGGGGCCCAGTGCCTTTCAATTTTGACCGCGCCGCCGCGGTCTTCGGATTCGCGGTCATCGACTCCATCGGACACGTTCGCGGGGAACTGCGCGTCGCTTCCACGCTCTCCACTACTCTGCTCTCGGCCGTAGAAAACGCACAGGTTGATCGAAACTACCTCTCCCGCCACTGCTCCGTGCCGCTGAAGTCGTGTGCCGAGGCAACAGCCCTCAGCTTGGGTGAGAATGTCCTTCGCACGGTCATTCAGGACCTATCCATGCTTGAAGGAATTCTCGATATCGAGCTGGACGAGGCCTCGCTGGCACTGGGCGCCCCGGACTCCTTCTTCTTCACCGTTGCTGCTATTCAGAAGGATGAGGCTGTGTTGGGTACGTTGTTGCTATCGGTGCAAAATGCCAGACAGACTGCGGCGATGGCGATGGCGATGGCGATGGCGGTTGATCATAACACTGCTTAGGTCCTCACGAGTACCGCATACCCCCCTCCGTACTTCACTTACCGATACTACGCATGAGATTGTTGGATATGTAGTTGGAATTGAGTCTGTGGGGTTGCTTGATGGTCGAGTGTCGCTGTATCCTCCAGTATACGCCGACTCACTGGTATAGAATGACCGGGTATTGAGCCGTAGCTGCCATTGCGATGAGTATGTCAGCAGGCCTCTGACCTGCGTGTGCGCCCAGGAAGACCGACGCGACACGCCGGAGGAGTAATGAGAGTCCTTGGCAGACATCGGGACCCTAACCCTATCGAAGTCCGGGGAGCGAAGCGAGCAAAGTTTAACTCGATCGGATCGCACTGGCCTCTCCATGCCATTCCTCATGAACTCAAAACTGCTTGTTCCAACTTCGATGATGGAGCGCTTGACGTTCATACGACAACGGTTTCTCATGAGGGCGCGTCGACGGGCACTGATCAGGTTCCGTACTCGAGATCGTGCCCTTCTGCAAGCGGGCCGAGATATCTGGATCGCCAGTATTCTCGTGCCGCTTCTCGTCTCTGCGACTTCCTTCACGACAAGAACATATACCAAGGATGACTCTTGGGCTCTCTGCGTTCTCAGCATCGCGTTCGCAATAGATTATCTGCTCCTTCGCGGGTTCTCGATTGGTTAGTTGTGCCATCCCAGCTAACCTGGCGGTTATTGACCAAACATCGACAGGACTACATCCTTCCATCCGGCGGTGCCTGAAAGTGGACGCACGAGTGGCAATTCAACGACGTTCAGGTAGTGCGGGCATGACGATTTTCGTTATGGGGGTGGGGAAGGCGACGGTTGCACTCAGTGAGTAGTCATCCGAATGCATACTCGTTTTGCTGTGAACATCTTGCCTAGATGTCGCTCCACATTGGAAGATATACGACATTCTCTGGGCTCTTGAGCGCCGTCGCCTGATTCCACGCCTGTCATCCATGAGACCAGTCGTACACTACGATCCGTTTCGTCGAGGTGGATTGGACGAGTCTGCGTCGCTAGGAGATATGGGTATACGGGACTTATCATGTCTACACATACGGTATCCGCTTCCGGGAGGATCGAGGAAACATAGGCGTAGCTGTGAGCGTGCGTTATCAGATCCTGCATCAAATGTGCGCATTGACATAGCTCTGACCAGTAACTATGGACCTCGAGCTGGAAGAGGATGTACTTTTCGATTCTGCTCGTCCCGATAAACGGGCAGGTAGGTTATTCATATACTCCTCATATCCAATTCTGATGCCTTGTAGTTCGAGGTGAACGTTCTGCTCGCCGGCGTGCCAAAGAAGCACGGTTAGGAGAGGTACTTAACAACGAAGGATATGAATTGGAGGATGATTCACCACGCCCGCTGTCTTCAGGCTCTGGTAGCAAGGCTCAGACCGAAGGAAAATGGTGCCAGTCTTCCTCTCAGAATTTGCAGGCGCCCTCCGAGCAAGCACCCCCCCCTGCTTATGTTAGCCCCAATCTACCTGCGGAGCCCAGCCAGTCTGCGACACCGCTGTGCTTCGTTTCTGGAGAGCATGTGCAAATTCAAGAGGCTCTGACAACAAGGTCTCATCCCGCCGCTCTCCCTTTCCCACAGGTTCCTCTCTCGTCCGCGGAGTACGGGTATAGTAGTGTGCACTCTCCGGAGCCTTCGGAAACACTTCCTCGGGTATCAGCTACACGCGTCGAACATTTCCAACCAGGGTCTTCCATCGATGGCGACCTTCGCTTCCTCGAGTCATGTATCCAACAGCGAATCCATACATTCACATTCAGTGCAGCTCTATCCTTCGCCTGTAGCCCTGCGCAGATGAAGGATTATGAGCACGAAGACATCGGAGACCCGAGCTGTCACAATAGCGGACCTCACGCTCTAGACACACGAGCACCTGGGAACGCTGACTTCCTTGAACAGGAAGATTGGCTGAGCATGATGTACTCCACGATCTCGGCCGTCGCGACTTCCTCCTTATCACCAGAGGATGGCGAACGCTGTTCGGAATTGCTTGCGATGCTGCGCCAGGAGTGGGTCCGTATGCAGCTCCACAAGGAACGTGAGTGGTTGAGACAGCGAGAAATAGCGGAGTCGTGTGAGCAAAGTGGGACCCCCTTTGTCGATTCGCGTAAGTGTTCTGTGTTCTTTCGACTTATCAGTATAGTTGACGTGCAATATTCTTAGGTCGCCACTTCCTGCAACCACACATCACGAATCCCGTCATCCTCGTACATCACGTCACGGCTCTATTGCTCCACGTCATCTACAAAGTACCTCGTCGGGCGACTCGCATTCTTTTGATTGCACTGAGGGCCCTCGTACGAGTGACAGTCGGTCGATCAGATGATCTGGCACAGGTCGTTTCCCCCGACTCCCTTCCCATCGACATCCGCACCATCCTCGGACGTTTCGACCTTGATCCCGTCACCCGCCCTTATATCTGTTGTCCCGCATGTTACGCCATCTACCCCAAGCCCTATCCCCAAACATGCTCCTACCAGCTGACGCCGAGGAGTAAGCCTTGCGGCGCTCAACTCTGTCGCACAAGAACAATCCTTGGGCGAACGTTCTCGTTTCCACACCGTCTGTTCCTCTACCAGGAGATGAAACATTGGCTGGCCCGGTTCCTGTCCAGAGACAAGTTGGAGGATATGATGGAGGATATGCTCAAGCGCGCCACGGCGAAGGCGCCAGAAGTGATGTTGGATTTCTGGGACGCCCCCGTGCTCCGGGAGCTCCGCATGCCCGATGGGACTCGCTTCGTTGATGCCCCACCTGGTGAAGCTAGGCTCGTCTTCGGCCTTTCCGTGGATGGGTTCAATCCGTTCCATTCCAAGACCGCGAAGCAAGTAGTGACCGTAACCGCGATCTATATGTATTGCCTCAACCTTCCCCCTCATCTCCGATATCGTCCAGAAAACATGTATCTTGTTGGCGTCATACCGGGTCCTGGAAAGCCGAAGACAGACTGGGAGATCAATCACTTCTTGCGCCCGCTCGTCGACGAGTTGCTCCAGCTGTGGAACTCTGGCATCTATTACTCTCGCACTTCGAAGTATGTGGGGGGCCGCTTGGTTCGTTGCGTATTGGTTCCACTCGTCTGCGATCTCCCCGCCGCAAGGCAGGTCGGGGGGTTTGGGAGCTACTCGGCCGCGTACTTCTGTCACATGTGCAATTTGCGCAAAGAAGACATGAACGAACTGGACATGGACAAGTGGGGCACGCGAACCTGTGAAGACCACCGAGAGGCTGCCGAGGCCTGGAAGGACATGCCCTCCGTTGCTAAGCGGAAGTCGGCTTTCAAGCTCAACAGCACGCGGTGGTCAGCCTTGCTAGATTTACCCTACTGGGATCCTATCCGATTCACTGTCATCGACTCTATGCACAACCACTACCTTGGACTGCTTCAGGATCACTGCCGCGAAATATGGGGGATGAATACCGAAGTTGATGAAGAGCACCAGGGTGCCGAGGAAGGCCTCCAGGCCGCCGCCGCATCAGAGACAGCCGTGTCGGAGTCAGCCACATCAGAGAGAGCTGTGTCGGACATAGCTGCGTCAGAGACATCCGAGTCGTCCGCCACAACCTCAGACGCCACGCACAAGAAGAAGCGCTCGCGTGATGACGTGAGCGGCGCGGAGACCGCGCTCATGGTCAATCGCTCCGCCGCAACGACTCTGGACTCGAGATACAATCGCGACGTCTTCCGCATATTGTGCGAGAAGTTCAACTTGTCTACGTCGGGAAACAAGAAGGACTTGATTGGTCGTCTCATCACCTATGTACGTTGACTTTTTCTCTCTGGCATCTCTAGCATCGTGCTGAGCCTTCCTGGGTCTAGCGCAACGAGCAGGCCGATCAGCGGGTCGACACGTCTACTCTCGCTATACAGCCTGAGGTGCGTAGTTCATCTCTGACAGTCTTAGAGCCTAACATGACCTACGTCTGCAGCCTGCGAGTGGGCAAACTGTCACATCTCACGCACCCACGCCCCACGACACGGCTACTCTAGCTACCGAGCCTGAGGTGCGTAATCAATTTCTGAGAGTGCTGGAGCCTAACATGACCTACGTCTGCAGCCTGCGAGTGGGCAAGCTGTCACGTCTAACGCACCCAAGTCCCGCCCCATGCTTGGTAAGAAAACGTTAAGACACATACACACCCATCTACGTGACACCCAGCTCCCTTCATGGGTGAATCCTGTTCCCACCAATGTCGGCACGAAGAGTCGAGGGAAACTGAGTGCGGACCAGTGGCATGTTTTCTGCGTCGTCAATCTCCCCATCATCCTGATACCCTTGTGGTACCACAAGTCTCAACTTCATCGAGAACGTCTCGACAATTATATGGACCTCGTCACCGAAGTCGTGGTTGGCTCTTTGCTCGAGATGTCAGAACCCGTAATCAAGATATATGAGGAGGCTGCATTCAGATATCTACATACCGCCAAACGGCTGTACAACATCTCAATTACTCCCAATCAGCACAACTCCTTGCATATCCCTTCCGTCCTGCGACTTTTTGGTCCTCTACACGCCATACGTACGTTCTTCTCGGAGCGCATGAATCTCGACCTGCAGAGCGAGAATACGAACATGAAGTTTGGTGCGTATGTGCTCCCTTCGGTATGGGCTCATCGTTAGCTCATACGAGCATTTTTCATTACACACAGGAGAGCTTGAGTCCACTTACATGAAGCAGACTTGTCGCGCGGCGAATTTTCGCGTTACCTTAGAGGACGACCGCATTCGCAGCCAGGTTGAAGATCTCGCGGAGGCGTTCGAGGAGTCAATTACGGAGGATCGCCGGGGAACTCGAATCAGGGAATCAACGCTCCTCAACACGCAGCCATCGCACAAGTCTAGCTCTAAGCCACTGAAGAAGCTCACTCTTTTGGATGACTGTTTCCGTGCGCTCATCGATTATCTCAACAACAAGGCCGGACAAGAACAGTTCGTCGACGTTCGGAGTATGCGCCGAGTCCCAGGAACACAACAACTGGCGAACATAGGATTGAAATGCCCTCGCATCTTTTGTGGAGGGGTATCGTTCCTCAGCGCCTCGGACTCTCCGCGCGACAGCAACATTATGTTCCGTTCATCTACCACGTCGCTCCCGTGTCCTGGCCGCGTCCTGCAAATCTTCAAGTATTCGATTTGGAATGCTCAGGGAAAGCCCACCGAATCCACCTATTTGTACGTGGCTCCATTGGCACCTCTTTCTCCTCAAGACGCCGTGCACGATCCATATCGCTCGTACAAGTACGCGGGCGGTGAAATATACTACGATCGCTACCAGCCTGGCATCATCGTCACTCCAGAAGACATCCTCTCCCACTTCGCACGCACACCTATGATTATGCCCGGGATTCAACATCCGTGTGTGCATGTACTCACCCTAGACAAGGTGCGATAACTAAGCAATGCATGCTGCATTCGGCACACCACTCACCTGCAATGCGTCCAGAGCGTGCGCCTCGTTTCCCATTGCGCCGGTCCGGATCCGGACGGACTACCGATGGAGATAGACCGAGAGGAAGATGATGCGGTTCATCTGTGGGAGCTCTGACTCTTCAGAGGCGCATGTATGATGCCGGGCGGAAGGGGCGCCGCTTAGTGCTTGCTACTGGACGATGATCGCGTGTCGTAGGAACAAGGCAGGCTATATATGTGTGGTATAAGGATATCATCTTCGCTACGAGGTCCCCCACATCCTTGTTGCCTTTTCCGCCCATCGTTCTTGTGCTCTGTCATGCTACGCCCCGGGCTTCAACGTCGCGGCACGTTTGTCCTTCCCGGTATTGATCCGTCACATGTTGTCACACCATCACATGAGCCCGAAACTTGGAGGGTGCGAGCGCTCTCTTGACGTGCTGCTGTTCCCCACTCTGATCATCCCAAGCTCACACCGCTTCTCCGCAGACTACATATCCCAATCGGCAACGCTTCTTACGAGCATTGCCTGCGTGTCGACGGTGCGATGCTATAGTATGAGAAGACTCCGCTGGAAATTCATTCTCTATTCGCAGACTCGATGGAGGTCCCGGAGGAGATGGCCGAAATGTGACTGCAAACATCACACACGGTGAGTCTCCCTATGAGACAATATATAAGGCGCATTTGCGCAGGCCTCAAACAAAGTTTCCCTTCAGAGGACGCTGTTGTTCCCGTCCCTGCTATTCCCGTTGTCTCTCCGAAAGCAATCCCTCCTACTAGTGAGGCGATCCCCTTGTCCAAATCAGTAGATGGGTCTACAGTCACCGATTTGACGGCTCACCAATTAAGTGAGTACCCACAGCTCCATCTACATCATGACAGCGTCGTTTACATCCCTCGGTTTCCAAGAACAAGAGCAGATACTGCACACACGAGCGCACTCCGGTCTCAATTCCCATGATCTCACGAGTGGTATTGAGAAGTCGACGACTACCCCCGGCAATGAATCATCTCATGACTCTTCTCCAAACGGACACCTTGCAAGTACAAATAAGCCACCCTTGCTCTTCATTGACTTTGCGGCATACTCGCGTGATCGCTCGCGGCGGAGCGTCTGCAAGGACTTTTCGGAGTCCTTCCCCGCGCCTGCCACCGTGCAGTCATCAATTGGCGAAGGTCCCATGACGGGCGCACACTCGTCTGTTCGCGAGCACATGCTGTCAGTATCTGGGTTCATCGAAGACTCGCATGCCGCTGATGGGATGGTATTCATATATAGTTCTTCGTCCGTAACGGAGCTCCCTCAAGACGATATGACGAGCTGGGAAGATTTGCGGGAATCCAGGGACTATAGATATGGCAAGGGCGCAACGGTGTGGTACCGAACCTCAGGCCCATACTCCGTATGTCAACCTCCCTCCTCGCTGCCAGCCTCTGTCGATGAGCTCTACATCCATCGTGACGAGCGCAATTCTCGTAGCAAGTGCTGGGTCGTCAACACGGAAGGATGCTGGGTCGCGGTGCTCGCCGGTGACAAGCAGCCGTCCAACCCGCTGCGTCGTCTGAGCTTTCAGCGTAACGGCGACCCGTCGTGGGTCACGAGGAAGACCTACAGCGTTTATCGCAGCCGATGGCGCAGAGGCCGTGCTGTTCGGTGCGCCATCTTTCTGATGAGACATGTCATGAGTTACTGACGTGGATGAGGCTAGCGACCCTCCATGAATAAGCTGAAGTATCCACACAGGTTCTGGGGGATATTAGATCAGTAGTATCGTGGTCCTCCATGGCTCGGGACGGTTAGGAGGAGTTTGAGGCAACATTGAGAAGGGTGATCAGACGGCAACTAGCCTTGGGATATATACGTGTACATTGAGCATGGTGGATGTCCAGTACACGCTTGCACGCGCATCGCAGGTTCGAGCGCGTTCCGACTACCCAGGAGGTCCGCCTCTGAAGGGGCCTCGATGGATGGCCAACGACCGTGCAGCCCTTCACTATAGTGGCAACTCCGTTGATCCTAGTACTTAGCCGCAACTTCCTCTGCTCTTACGGTAGCATGAAAAGTGGACCGTAGCGCTAGCGAGGAATTGCCCACGAAGGTGGAAGCTGCTCTTACCAGTTTTGGACAGTAAAATGCTCAATTCCTCCGTCGAAAACTTCTTGGCGCTTATACTTTCCCCCGTTTGTCCACTTTTGCGCCGTCAGCCTCCTAGGCCTGCAATTCCACGCTTCATCTCGCCAGTGGCCACGGTAAAACAAGCTTCGTATGTTGATTTTTTTCTTCCCGAAAGTCCCAAGTCTGACCTCACGTATTCCCCATCCTCCCGCCCTTCTGTCTCTAACTAATAGCCTTATCTCAATCAACGTCCAACACCTTCGCCGCACTCACTCGAAAACAAACCTTCGTAAGATATCCGCAGACCAACTCATTGCCCCTATGGACCCATACCCATAAAACCACCCACAGAAAAGGTGATGTCCTCGAACTGCAAGTTGACCCCGTGGCTGTTGGGCCGACGATTCCCGCCCCTCCGAACGATGCGAACTCCCCGGCGCAGAAGTACTCGTCGGCATCTACCACCAGTGCTTGTCAAGCCTGAGTGTTTCTAGGTGCGTGCCGCCTGCCCTGCCCGTATCGAGTCATCATAACGTCAATCACACAGGTCCCCTTGCAATCCACTGCTCTCTAGATATCTGACATGGTTCCCCTCCGTCGCCTGTATCTCTGCCGAACACAGCTGAATCTCTGGAAGGGACAAGACGTTGCGGGATAGCCCGGCGTGAAAAAGGTCGACTCGTTCGACCGGACGCATGCAAAGCACCGCGCAGTCCAACCCCCTCGTCCTCCTATCTACATCAAGTGACCGAACGGCGTCGGCATACCTAACATCAAATCTCGGCCGTGCCGCTGGCGCCCCTGATGTGGTCGCACGCTCATGCCAGTGGACGCGAAGACAACCGATCTCCCGTTGATGGTACTGTCAATCCACTGAGGTCCCTGGGCAAGATTTACATCGCTGAGGTACTCATTTCCGCCGCGCTCCGCGTATTGGTAACTCAACTGGCTTACAGCCTACGAAGAAGCTCGCAGCCGATCACGTCAAGGAGGTGCTTGACGAGATCGTTCAGTTCCGAAGACAGAGGAGCCTCGGGTAACGGAGGGCCACATCGCCCTTGATCAGCGTGGCTTCGCGAACATCCCTCTCCCCAGCGTCGACGTGCCGTTCCGCTATCCTTACCTCGGAACCTTAATCAGAGTACCCGTTCCCCACACTTATCGAAGAAGTTCAACCCTGCGCATCCCAACCCTAACACCTGCATAATACGTGCCGAAAATGATCGCAAAGCCGTTTGAGGTCACCATTCTCGTCGAGCTGCTCCCCTATCAGTTCATGTCGCCTGCGCGTTGGATCGAGACCAAATGCATCCTCTTTACGCACTACATGTTCGAGCGGTTCATCGAGATCGGCCCTTTGCCCACGCTCACTGGCATGGCTACGCTGAAGGCCGAGTATGAGGTACGGGATGAATCCGGCACCCACCGTTGTGCGATCTTACGCGAAGCACACGAAGGTCTACTACTACTTTGAGGACGAGGCAGAGGCCTCGGATCCGTCTGCTGAAGCCCCTGTGGCTGAAGCATCGACTTCCCTGGGGCCCTCCTCCCCACGGCGCCTACTGCTGCCCCACTCCCTTCCGTCGTCAACGTCGAGGATGCCACGCTCATGCCAACGATGTATTCTTTGCACATAGCGCACGACCTGTAGAAGGTCGACAAAATGCCTATCTGCAAGAGCACGAAGTGCTTCGTCGGCGGTTGGTCGACGATGCAGAACGGGATCCTCGCTACCTCCAGCTCGAGTTCTCCCCTGCAGGAGCTTAGCTTTGCCATCGGCCCCGTCCCCTTTTCAGGTTTCATTTTCGAGTACACCTCCCACCTCGTATCCCGCCTCGTCGGTGACAAGGTGCCTGGAGGCTTCGATATGTTCCCTATCAAGGCTTGACTGTCGAAGTCCTGGGGTCTCGGGCGCGCTTGTGCTTACGGTGTTCTCCTCGCTGCAATGATGGAGACTTTCTCGATTCGGAGGCGGAAGAGGAGCTTCCTCAACGGCGTGATTCTGCGCGCAACCTTCGGTCATCTCGCTTTCGTCTGTCACCGCTGCGGGTGGCGAAGGAGGTGGAGACTCGGTCATTAACAGCGAGCAGTCTCTGAGATTCCCGTCCGATCAGGATTGCTTTACTGCTTTGGAGTCGGGGTCTGGATGCGGGCGAGATCAAGTACGACGCCGCCAAGACGAGCGCCGACCAGCTTCAAGCTCGTCTTGATGCGGATGCTCGCGAGCATGGTGACACCTACATTGACGGCATCCAGTCCGTATTCGACGTTCTCAAGGCGCACTGCTTCGCGACTCCTCCTGGGACGGGTCCGCCAAGTCGCTCCGCTCATGTTCCACGACATCATCTTCGACCATCTACCACTGTCGACCGCGAGATCACTGCTCGTTGTATCGCCATCATGAACGCTATCCCGAACAGCTGAGTGATGCGCGACATGAGACCGCGCCAGCAGACTCCCGCCTCCATTGCGTCTCCTCATAGCACCTTCCCCCACCTCCAGACGAGCTTCTTCAGGATCTAAGATAGAGCCGGTGCTCGTAAGCAATGACGATGTGGAGATGACGGAAATCGAGTGGCAAGGCCGACGGTTCCCCCAACGGACAAACGCACAATTCGCCCACTACCACACCCAGTCTTCCCTACCTACGATTGTATCTTCAAGTGGCCGAGGAAGTCAGGAGGCTGTCGGATGCGGACAACGCATCACTCGCTATTGTAAGCACTCAGTCTCTTCTGTGCGTCATCGTGGGTGTACTAATCCCTTTCCAATGCGTTCTGAAGACGGGTACTCCCCTCAAGCCTCTGCGTCTCCCCCGCCACAAACGGTAACATTGCTCCGGAGTACCTTGGCCCCACGGCGTTCTTCGTCGCGTGATGGTCCTTCTGCGCATCGACTGTTCGCACGCTCAAGAAGGTGAAGGACCCGCGTCCTTCAATCCCGCTTACCGAGAAAACCTGGAAGCACCTAACTTAAACCAGAAGTAGCACTACGCCATCACGCACACGTTCTACGCGCCGGTCTGTCTGTTCAGCCTTTAAAATCATAGATAACTCTACCCTCCAGATTCATGCGACACACATCGCTCCGTGTGTGCTCGTAGCTCTACGAGAATTGAACATAATAATCATATTCCTTCTCGTGGTCGTCGACCCCTGGGTGTTCCCACAGAGAGTAAGCTCATCTCCATTGTCAGAAACATCGTGTCCGATAGAGGACGAGACTTGGAATCCGAGATCGAGAGATACCTATGAGGACACAATGCGACCTAAGTGCCTGGGCTAATAAGTAAACAACCCACCTTTCGGACTTTCAATATTTGAATAATCACCCTCAGACTCCGACGGTCACTGATCGTGAATCAGTACCGTTACGCGCCACTTCCACTGGCACTGGACATGGACATCCACGCAGGTGATTGGCGAGTCCAGAAAGTATCATGCAAATCCAGGAGTCTCCCATCCTCCCTGAAAGCCCTCCCCAAATGCGCGACTTGCGAGGGCCACCTTCGTGGTGATAGTCAGTGCAGGTTTCAAAGTTTGTACGCTTGTTGCAGCTGGCAAACACCGTAGACTGACCGCTTAATCAGATTTCAGGCGGATCCATGGAGAATATCCAGAGTATCATGTGGCTTTTTACTCGGCAGATGAACCGGATCCTGTATTCTCTGGGATTTTCAACGATTTCCCGGAGGTCACAGAACGCCAGCTCGTTTCGGTAGGTTACACATTCTCACCCGCACGATATTCTCTACGCTGATTACAGTATGACAAAAGCGCGTGGTCGCACGTATTCTCCTACCACTGTTAAGGCAGGAACAACTTCACATAGCAGACCCGCGTACGGTCTACAGGAAGAGAGAATTGTCCGTAAGGGTGACGTGCGGTATGCTCGGAAATCCTCTTGATTGGGATACACGTGGAGACTAACTACGGTGGAAAGACAGCTGCTCCGCTAGTCTATTCGCCCGGACGTGGCTTTGCAAGTCATGCGGTCTTGAGCTCTGCAGTCAATGTCTGGATTTTGTGTGTAACGGAATGCTGGTGATGTTTCACGACGAGTCTGTCTTTGAGGTACTAACCGACTTATATGTTCATCAGATTCTCCCACCTGCAAATCCCATTTCATGTACAGCTCCATTAACTACGTGTGAAAAGGACTGCGTAACCCACCCCCATGATCTGGTTCCGCTCACCAGATTCAGTGCTACGGAGCTAGAGGACGCTATCAGGGATATGGAGGTAGCACTCGCTATTGAGTAAGTCATCCTGCACACTCTGAGTCGCAATGGTTGTGAATAGCTCTTGCAGTTGTGCTGTTGCGACTATTCCCGCTGGTTCGTACGACCGGTCTCCGCCTACCATGGTACCTACCCTCTCCGAGGGCAGTTTCACGAGGGCCCACTTCGTGGAACTTTGGGCATCTGGCATGCCAGTCGTTGTATCGAACGTCGACAGAAGGTTACAAGGACGGTGGAACCCTGAAGAGTTATCCCATGACTATGGGTCCGAGAAAGTCTTTCCAGTGGATTGCGAAACGAACGAGGCTGCGAAGAAACCTTGGAAGGCAAAGGAGTTCTTTCAGTACCTTCAGAACCCCGATGCCAAAAAGCCACCAATGAAACTGAAGGTAAATCATGTGTATGAGTGGACAGAAGCCGCAGCTGATGTACTATATAGGACTGGCCACCCTCGAAGAGTTTCCGCACTACGTTCTCCGACCTTTTCGACGGCTTCTTAAGAAGTATACCTGCCTCTTGTCAAGATATCGCTCGCGTTGACGGCAAGTTCAATCTGGCGGCGCACTATGCGAAGAATGGAAATGCCCCGGATCTCGGTGAGTAAACATTGAGATACGATACATTTTGATATATGCTGACCCCTCGGTAGGACCGAAGATGTATATAGCAACAGGCTCCGAAGGATACGACGATAGGCACGGCACGACTAGGCTTCATCTCGATGTTACAGACGCCATCAATGTCCTTCCATGGTGCGCTGACCGCAAGAGCGTAGCCGCTGTTTGGCACATCTTTGATGCCAATTGTGCTGGGGATTTGTGGCAATTCTTGCACGACACGCATCCCAATCTTCGATCCTGCGACCCAATCCACTCTCAGTGCGTGTACTTGTCCGACGATATGTTGGCGTCGCTCGCCTCGCAATATGGAGTTCGTCCCTGGACTATTCATCAACGATATGGCCAGGCGGTCTTTATCCCGGCTGGATGTGCTCATCAGGTGAGTGTTGAATGATTCGTGATTGATTTATGATCCTGACGGGCAACAGGTACGGAATCTGCAGAGCGCAATCAAGGTTGCATGCGATTTCGTCTCCATTCAGAACCTCGACAGGACCTTGGCGCTGCTGGGGGAACAGAGAGTACACCGGCTTTTCCACCAGGGACCGGAAGACGTACTACAGTTGCATACACTACTGTGGTATGCGTGGTTGTCAACTTGCAGTTCCAATAATGCGGCCGATCAATTTGACATGGAGCGCATCGAAGGTAAGTCCCTTCTCTGGATATTTGGGACCATCACTAATTTTGTATCTACAGACGGCGAGGACATGCCGCGTGGTTTCGACTCGTCCGCCTTCTCAGCTGGGCCCAGCGAGACTTCAGCACCCATGCGCGTCTCTGTATGTTGGAATTTTGAGATCTTTCTTATGACCGGTCTCACCTATGTAAACTAGACTTCCAAATTGGCAGACGGAGTGCAGGTTGCCCTGCGGAAGAAGAAGGCACGCGCCAAACACTCCAAGTCCACATATGCAGCGCGAGGGCTTCAATCTGAGACTTACCCTTGTCCTCATCCAAAATGCATTGGCATCTTCAACAGGGGGGGTTTGATTGATCATCTGTAAGTAGTTTCGGTTGTTCAGTGTTCAGGTGCTGTTTACGATTGCATAGGCTGCTGACCCATACGCAACTTTCTGGTAGGATCATGAGGCATCCAGACATATACGATGGTACCGACGAGAACAGGCTTCGTAAGCCCAGAAAAGTTCCTCACGATGGGTTTTTGATCGCTCTCTCACAATTCTACAAGATCCGACCAGAGGATGGGGTGCCTCTAGAGCGTTAACATACTATGTGCGATCACTTCACGAGACTTAGAACCGCTAGTAGAGTTGTCTCTATGTATATATCTGATCACATTCTGTGCTGTTCGTGCGCCGCTCATGTGTTGGTATCAATCCTCTTGAATATGAGTACTGTTGTGCCAATGTCCACGTGACTCAAGGGCGCTAGCGAGAACCCTGGCGTTCAACTTGAAGTTGAACGTTGAACTTTCACCATCACCAGCGACTCGACATTCGGCGAAAGCGCGTCGGCAGAGTCAGAGACAGCTTTCGGGTTAGCCCGGCGTGAAGACGGTCGGCTCGTCCGTCCAGACGCATGCAAAGCACCGCTGAGTTGTCGAAGACTCGTCCGCGCTCGACTTCTGCCAGACAACTACCCCCGCTATCCCATGTGCATGCTCGTCTCGTCTTGCTTCTCATTGCTTGTGACATCTCCCCGGGCCTGCGGGCTTTCGACACGATGGTGAGTCAGACTCCGGCAAGCGTCGACGACTCTTGCTGTAGGCACACGAGCTGAATCAGGAATTTCAAGATGTTCACAAACGCATCGAGACGGAAGGCAAACTCGATGCCTCCAAGCTCATCCACCAAGCGACCTGGAGGTCTCGCGGAAGAATGTTGCGAAGATTCACCAGGCAGAACGTTCGCTCTTCCACCTCGAAGATACCTCCCCCCCCGGCGAGCTGCATTCCCCGACGTCTCCGCATGCTTCATCAATTCATGTGCAAGCTCCAGGTCGAGATGCAGCACAGGCGATGCATAGACAAGTGTTCGAGCTCAACCCCGGCTGCCGGAGAAGAGAAGTCGAGGCAGGATGCGGAGCAAGCAGGTGGAAGATGACCGTAAGATCCAGCTTCTTCAGTCCGCCCTCAAGCATCCATACAAGACTTTGTACACTATGGACGACGTCGAGGATGACGATTTGCCGAAGCCTCCGGCAAATCTGAATCGCCAATTGGGGGTAAGTCTTCCCCCATGAAATGCCGTACCAACCATCGGCACACATTGTTCGGACAAAGTGACTGATATTCACAGAAGATGGTTCACCTTGGCAGGTTCGCGCCCTGTTGGTCCCGGTATTCACGGAGAGCGCAACGATAATAATTGTTCCAAACCCTTCTCCGCAAAGCTCCAGATCACCCACAAGGACGGCCTCGACTTGAACGGGCAGTCGCCGGAACCCACGTGACTTCCCGCCCCGCACCACTCTATGCGAGTCGTTGTTTTGAATCTGCGCCTGGTTCTCGCGACTTCAGCTTCACGAACGGCCTCCAGTTGTCGCCGATCTTGCCTCCCGCGCCCTGAGCAAGCTTCACTTATACACCAGACATCTGGAAGCCGCCCATACCCGCGAATTCTTACCACGTGCACGCGCCGTTCCCGGCCCGCCGGCGGCTTGACGCAGCGCCTTGCTACCGTCCTTCCCTGTGGGAGATTGTGCACTCGCTGTCCAGTCTCCGTCTTCGACTTCCGGCGAGCACTTCCAATGCCGGCGAACCTCGTTTGCGCCGTGTAGCGAGAAAATACCCCCAACTGCAGCAGTTGTCACGTGCGTCTCTCCCCTTATAGCCTGAGCGTCCTATCTGACCTCTCGCCAATACCCAGACAGACCCACCCGGACTTTGCTCAGTGCTTCTCACCCTCTTCTGTATCTATCGTCTTCCTTGCCACACGCTCGCTGCCTCGTTCACTACTATAGATGTACGGATTCCTATTTTGTACCGCTACTGACTTCTTAACCTTCTGACTTCTTTCGGCATCGCCTTTACCGCCTTCGCTGCTACCCGCTCGTATGCTCGGCTACATACTGCTTCTGAGTAGGCAGAACGCTCGACAGTGCACCGAGTGCGATACTACCTCCTACGTCAACTGCGCGCACGTCGTCCCCGGCTTCTACGGTATGTCCATGGAGACAGCAAACGCGCTCCTCAGCGTATCAGGTTCTGCATCTCTGTGCATGGTATCAATGAAAAGAATACTAACTGCTAATTCTTCACCGTGTAGAACTTTCCGCCTCCGCCACAAGCGCCGCACAAGCTGCCTTCCTACCAATGGATCCGGTGCAGGGGATGACGCCGCAATCGTCGTCGCCTGTTATGCAGCAACAGCAGCAGCAGCAACCGCGGCCTCAGGAGTACAAGGTCGGCCTCGACGACTTCAACTTCCTTGCTGTGCTGGGGAAGGGTAACTTCGGTAAGGTCATGTTGGCGGAGGAGAAGAAGACAAATAGCTTGTATGCCATCAAGGTGCTCAAGAAGGAGTTCATAATCGACCATGACGAAGTCGAAAGGTACTCGTTTGTTTTGGTCTCTTTGTCCGTCCGAATACTTCTTCATTATTCGTTTCCTCCCGCAGTACATGGTCGGAGAGACGGGTCTTTCTCGCGGCTGCGCGTGAACGACACCCTTTCTTGCTCGGGATGCATGCGTGTTTCCAGACTGAAACACGTGTCTACTTCGTAATGGAGTACGTCAGCGGTGGCGATCTTATGCTGCACATCCAGCGCGAGCAGTTCTCGCATCGGCAAGCGAAGTTCTACGCGTCTGAAGTGCTGCTTACACTCGAGTACTTCCATGCGAACGGCATCATCCACCGGTAGGTTTCATGGCCTTACAGACTGATCCCGATCACTCAACGCATTCTTATACAGTGATTTGAAGCTGGACAACATTCTGTTGACGCTCGATGGGCACGTCAAGGTTGCCGACTACGGTCTTTGCAAAGAGGAGATGTGGTTCGGCTGTACGACAAGAACATTCTGCGGTACCCCCAACTACATGGCTCCCGAGGTAAGTGTATTGACGCTATCGTACTTATCGCTAACGTGCCCTGGCAGATCTTGCTTGGGCAGCGCTACGGTCGCGCAGTCGACTGGTGGGCGTTCGGTGTCCTCATGTACGAGATGTTGCTCGGGTACTCGCCGTTCCGCGGTGATGACCAGGAAGAAATCTTCGAGGCTATCTTGGAAGATGAACCACTCTACCCAACCACTTTGCCTCATGACACTGTCTCAATCCTGCAAAAGGTATGTTCTGTGTATATACTCCAGACACGGGCTCACACTTCCGTTCCGTTGTAGTTATTGACACGTGACCCCACGGGTCGCCTTGGCTCAGGAATGGGCGACGCGGAAGAGATCAAGGGGCAACCGTTCTTCAACGATGTCAATTTCGACGACGTGTTGAACAAGCGCATCCCTCCACCATATCTACCCACAATTGTACGTGAATCTGCGCATATCATAACGTACAATGGTTCGCCACTAACATCACCTCGCTGCTCAGAACGGAACTGCAGATACCAGCAACTTCGACGAACAGTTCACCAATGAACCACCTACTCTGACACCAGTGCATACCCAGTTGTCTTCGCGCGATCAGGCGCAGTTCAGTGGATTCTCTTGGGTGGCGAGCTGGACGGACATCTGAGGGACACGAAGCGACTTTTTCGTTCACGATTCTTGTTACGTTCTCTATGCTTCTTCGTATCGTGTGTGGACTCTGTAAATGTGTGTCATTTTGATTGGATAGTACCCTCACGTCTCCTGTATCACCCTCTATATCCATAGGACTAGGTATCTCTCGTTGTATTTATATAGGACTGGGCATCCCTCGTTGTATCTTAGGACATGTAGATTTTATCCCACCTTCATCTGTTCAGCAGCACTCTGACCGTTTTTGCGGATTAGAGCCAGCGCTCGATCCTCTGTAGCCGATGTAACCCGAACGAGCTGTTCGGTAAGTTCGTTATCTTGATCAGGCACGCATGTGCAGCTATGTACGACAATCATCGATCGATATGTGACATCGCGACTCCGCTTGATTGACTCGAATTGAGCGCGTCCCGTGTTGTTCTTGACACTCGAAAGCTGCTGCTATGACTTCGTATGAAGTGCTCTCAGTCTTGACAGGACATACTGGGTCCATCAACGCTCTCTCTTTTTCGCCGGACGGGCAGTATCTCGCAAGCGGCTCAGACGATGGTACCATCTTCGTGTTCGAGGTCAACAGCTGGCAAGATGTCTACAAGTTGGATGGACTGAGTCCGGTCACTGCACTGTTGTGGTCGAGCACTGCAGGTGTAGGGCCATTGTGGGCTGGATTCGGAGACGGTAGACTCCTATGTGTTGACTTCTGTGCTACTCCGGTACGCCCTACTTATAACAAACCCCTCCCCAACTGACTCAGGCATCACCCTTCATCTCTACAGGATGACAGAGGATCCTTTTATATTCCTAGATCGGGCCGGGGTGTTATCGAGTGGATCTCCGTTGATATTTCGACTGGACGACTGGCTGTTTGTGCTGGGTCTTATGTGGAGATATGGACTCATGTTGGAGAGAGTAAGTGGTTCACGCTTTTGTATGCATACGCCATACTGATCACGGTAGCACGCTGGTAGACGTGATGACTGGGAAGATACTGCCTATACCGGACAGTCATTCGGGGCTACGTAGTATCAAGTCAAATCCTGAACACCACGCACCTTTCGACGGTGTGTATTCTGGGCTCGAGCGCGATATTTTGGGGATGTTGAGTTCTGACTGCAGGGAGACATCTCAAACCGAGATCTGCGTGCTTGTTACAGTTCGCCCCAGGAATAATTGTTGGATACCTCGAACACGGTATTTAGTAAGTGACGCCTCGATTATGATGGGGATCCAATATTAAGATCAGTACCCCAGCCATTGGAACTTCACAGATGAGGAGTACTCTTGGCGCATTGACACTCGAGTGTGAGTCTACAAATTCAGTGACACTGACGCTAACTGACGTTGGTTTATCAAGCGGACGCCTTGCCCTGTCCGCCGATGAGGAATTGATGGCAGTCTCAAATCTTTATGATGGATTCGACCTGTACAATACAAGCGACCAAACCCATCTTCGCACGTTCCAAGTGAACACCCATATCAACGTACCTCTTCCCGTTCTCTTCATCGAAGGGGCATCCAAGCGAGTCGTCACGGGAACATCTGCCGGTCAAGTTCGTATCATCGATGTCTCTGGGGATGTCGTTCTGCAAGAGCTCAATCACAATGGTACTTCAATTGTTCCAACCACTGCTCAACAGCGCTGACGAATCGTCCATTAGCCGACATTATCCAGGCCCTAGTAAGTGGCATAGTCTCGCGCTCTCAGAACCATAGTCGACCACTGACAAGCCTCCTCATACCGTCCTCAGGCCTACACCTCTGGACGCGCTACTTGCTTGTTGGCTACTGGCTGCTCTGAGAAAGGGGGCGATACTGTTATACGGGTATGGGGGTTGCATCCCAGTTCGCCGACGAGTCCTTCTACGATCGAAGCGCCGGCTATCACTACGGACACAGAGAATCCGAAGACAACGTCCCTCACTATATCCTCCCGAAAGCGCTCACAGCGTCGCATATTATCAGAATCTTTCAATGGATTAGGACGGCACTGGCCGGCGGTTCTGAGTGGCAGAAGCGGTAAGTTTACAGCGTCCTGTCTTCATCATATTCTGATTGCCTGTCTCCCAGTGCTGGTGTACTGCACCGTTCTTTCCTGCTTGATGTTCGCAGCCGCGCTGGCTAACCTGCACGATATATGGGATCAAGATATGTTCAACATAGCCAGTCGAGCTTACCTCGCGACTTGTCTCAGACCGTTGCCGCACATTGTGCCTCCGTTCCCGAGTATTCCGTTTCGCGAATCATTCATGAACATCAAAGCCAACCTGATCAAGACATCCCTCTCTGTTGCCCGATATCTTGATGCTCTCCTTGTTCGGTGAGTCACGCGGTACTGTGGCATGCGACTTACTTACACACCTCCGCACTTTCGCCAGTTATATCAATTACGTCGGCGAAGGGCGGTGATCTCCGACAATACTGGAAGGATGACAGAGTCTTCCTGAGAGCCCTTGTTCGTCAATCTCCTTCCCCGGCTGCTTAATAGCACTGAATCGAGCACGCACGCAGTACAGCAGCATGCAAGTAATGCATAAGGACAGATCGAAACTTCTGTAAAGATAGCAATATATTCAGCGAGAGCGTGAGCATCCAGACTGAGCGAGCAGCGAAGAGGATAATGATGGTGGGAGGAGACAATGAGAGCGAGCGGAAAAGAAGAGCGTCTTCTCAGATGAGATCAGAGCCGGTCGCATAACCGTCCCCATATCGCTGTCGTCCGGGTTGTGTAGCTCCAAGCTATCGTTCTTCATTCAGACCTAATCATACGCCTCCGGGGCCTACGTCTCTCCATCTGGCTTCTCGACCGGCTCGTGGTTCTCTTGGATAACGGAGATTGAGTGAGCAGACCGTGAGGGAAACGTAACACATACCGCTTCGCTGCTGACTTCTCGACGGCGCGACACTTCTTCAGCTGAGCCTTTGTTAAACAGCGCAAGTTGTCGAAGATAAGGTCGACCACTTTCCAGCACTCCGATGTCAGGGCATGGTGTTGAGGGAACGATTGATGTGCTTACCGGCATCCCTCGTGCCTCTCCATCTCCGTCATATTCGTCCTCCTCGTCGCGCTCATCTACCTCTGCGCTCTCGCCGTTGCCGATGCCATCGTTGTTGCCCCAGGTCGTGACCTCGGTGTCCCTGTATGCGCACCCAAACATGAGGCAGGGGATCAGGCGCACTTTCGCACTTTCGCCATCCTGAGTGAGTGCATATATGCGAGTCAAGGATGAGTATATGCTTGCAGGGGACACTCACCAATGTCTGATTACGTCGTGAATCGTGATCCGGCTCATGGTCATTGAGAGACCGGCTGTGTGGGCCTTGCGATCGCGACGTAGGGGCGGAAGTGCCTGGAGGGAAGGGCTGATGCATGACGGTGGGGAGCTAGACGATGGGGGCGAGGCAGGGTGAGGGGAACTCTTGCATTATAAACGGGGGGTCGTCGTCGTCAGTCAAGTTGGGAGGCGGGTTGACGGTAAGTACCTGAGGCCTGAGTCCATTCCCCGTAGCCCAGCCCGGTCTTACAGTGCGTAGGACTGCGACGCCCAACCAAAGTTGTTTGCTTCAAGTTCTTTTCGTCATCTCATCGTGCTTGATTATTGCGGTCGTGTCGTGTTGTTCGATGTTGTGAATGTGGTGGATGTGGTGGCAAGGAATATTAATGAGGAGTACGGACTGGCTGATGCTTTACGCGTTTGCGCCTTAGTCACGTGATTGTGTCTGTTGCGTAAGTTGTGATCCCCCTCCTCACTATGTCTGTTGAGCTCGTGCTTGGGCTCCCGGTAGTCGGGAGAGAGCTCAGTCCTCTCTGCGCTCCCTGCTTTCCCTGGTCTTCTCACTCATCACCTCACACTTGCTTTCCTTCCGAGCTGCTCACGACTTCTGCACATTGGAACGACATCGCAACGCGTGGTCATCGCGCAGTTTGCGCCCTTCCAATCGGCGATCGCTCTTCCAACCCACCTTCTGGAACGCCTTCACTGAACTCGCAAGCTCCCGCCTCACCTCCCCCCGACTGACTCCGCCACGCAATCTATACGCCCGCAATACACTATCGTCGCTATGACTTAGGACTACATCCTCCTGTCAAACAACGCCCAGTGGCCCGAGGACGTCGAGAAGGCCGAGCAGGGGTTCTTGGTCGAGCTATCTAATTTTCTGACAGTCTTCGTGCACTTGCGAGTGTGACCGCGGCAGGAGAAGGAGCAGGGAGGAAGGGAGGAGAAGAGGGGTTGGACGCTGTCAGCGTCGCGGCTCATGATCACAGGGTATTCTACTACTCCATATTCTGCGCATAGTAGACGTTACCTCCGTACGCTGTGGTATAGATATAGATGTACTCTCTCTCCTTGACCCGTCTGTCTGAACCGCTGTTCCCTCGCCCTTCACGGCGCTTATGTCGAGTATCACCACAACCGATGTTGAAGTTTCCAAGTAATCGCAATCTTGCCTGAACCTTACTTCTAAAAATGCTCTTCTTGGTCGTCGCCTGGTCTTTCAACTTTGTGCTTCTCTTGACGATGATTCAAACATATCTCTATCCCTGCAGTTCCACCTCATGCATGGCTCGTGGCTCGAAAGGGCATGGCCGTCGTGCTTGGCCACGACCATAGTGCACACACGTTCTTCTTTGCTTTCAACAACCGAAAGAACGATCCGAGGGCATATTGGAGCACTATGGACCATACCAGCCACTCTACTCCTGATCACGGTGAGTACCGCATTTGCAGCGCGTCCATATTCGATTTTGAACGTAATCCCTACACTAGAAGGCAACATCGGCGAGGTCCCGCTTCAAGCGTCCTCCAGACTCACTGCAGATCTGGAAACCGAAATACCGACTACCTCAGTCACTGATGGCGATAGAGCTGGTGTAACGGCCGGTGAGTGTTGATATATCCTTTCGATATGCGCAGTCGCTCAGACTTCTGCTTTAGATGCTTCGATCAATGCAGGACAACCAGCGACCTCTCTTGACGCAGGAGTTCAGGATGTGAGACATGGACCAGAGGTCAACGTTGTAGGTAAGCCTATGTCTCGCTCGTCAGCCAATCGCTCTATATCAGCTTTCTAGCTGCCTCCGCCAGACCTTCGAGGAAGAGGAGATCCGATGACAATCACCAGCGCAGACCTCCCCCAGTAGCTTCTCGTATGGATGAAGACAGGGCTGTTAAGGCTATGCCCGGTAAGAAGCTGGTTTAATCGCATGTAGTGTCGTCACTTACGCTGATAGGGTAGCTGCGTCTCTGAGGGGAAAATCCCAACAAAAACCACAACAAACCTGTAAGGTTACGAGTTGGCTAGTCGATTCCCGGGTCGAAGCTGGGTGACCGTGGTCGCACGAGTAGGGCCTATCTGCGAAGTCGAGGAAGAGGCAGCGCGAAGCTGCGAAGCCGTGGACGAACTGCGAGGGGAAGGTGTGGGGACACGTCGAGGCGAAGGCTCACGGTCGAGGCGGGGCGTTTCGGAATGGACTCGGAAATGGCGCAATCCGGGGAGCGCGCTTCGGCGTATCGGGCGAAGCAGTAAGCCGGTGGGGCGTTGGGGAAGTAAACTCGCTCGCGGGAGGGCGCGTCGAAGGAAGAAGGGGACGAGGAAGGGAGTGTATAGGTGGCGGACGAGGGAGGAGAGGGACTAAACTG